>NC_091958.1:45705366-45722866 GCF_031021105.1 Erythrolamprus reginae
TTGCAAAATAATAACATTAATAAACATCAGAGTTTACTTGGCAAACCAGTATGGCAGGCAGCCAATAAAGTAGACCATAATCCCAAATTTTGCAGCAAGAAATTGTTGAAGAAGTAGCAGGAAACTAACAGGACAATTTGTGTTTTCCCCCCCTCCCCCTTGCAATTAGACATAAATTGGATTCAAATGAAATGAATTAAACTAAATTAAATTACAGATATGCCCCACACATTTTGCAGAGTTTTTCTTCTGTCAGCTTAAAAAAGTATGATTCTATAGCAATTTTAGAGGGATCTTAGTAACCCATTCAAGGCTTTGTAAAGGGTAGTACATGGAATTGGAAAGCTTTGGTTATTCAACCCCAGGTAAGCTTGCAAGCTTTCACAAATTGCAAGCTTTCCTAGATTGTGTTGTGGTTAGCTCTGGCCCAGCTCCTGCTCCAAGGACTGTGGATGTGGGGGAGACATCCACATGCTGCAGGCCTGTTTTGCCCCCGGTGGAATCTGATGATGAAGGCTCCACTGACCAAGAAGACATGAGTGACAGGGAGGAGGAGAGTGTGGCAGACAGCTCAGAAGGAGATCAATTGTCTAGCTCCTCCTTGGATTCAGAACAAGAGTTAATGATACAGCCACGCATGCGGAGAGCGATGCATAGGCAGCAACAACTGAGAGATTATTATCAAAGAAAATGAGGCCACCTGTGGTTGGGTGGGGCTGTGGTCATTAGTGAGGCTGCTATAAATAGCAGCCTGTGGGTTTGGCCATTGTGGAGGATTATCTGACGGTTGTGTTTCGTGACTGCTTTACTGACTTTGACCTTTGGTGTGCTGATTTTCCCCCGCTTTGAAACTAAACCAGGGCAAAGTGTGTTTCACTTTGTGAAAGAAGAAGGACTGTGAATTGCCTCACAGCTGCAAGCTAAGTATCTCAGAACTGATAAGGGACTTGTACAAATTACCAGTTTGTTTGGAGACGAGTGCTCTTTGCTATCCCAAAAGAGGGCTTGGTTTAAGTGATTTTTCATTATAAAGAACATTGTTTTGAATTTTCAAACGTGTGTGTGTGTGAAATTGTATCTGTGCATTTTTGGGAGGATTCTACCAGAGAGCCCGACAGAACAGATTGCAGTTATTAAAAAATGTAATTTTAGACGGAAATCAAAATAAGCATTGATATCATTTCGCTTAATGGAAAATGGACCTCAACTTACCTCCATGAATGGCTATGTGATTAGAAGGGAAATTAAGTAGGTTACATGATATTTAATGAATATTTCAGCCATTAAATATTATTTAATGTTTAAGCCATTTCTATACAGCTTTGAGGGGGGGGGGGGGGGGGAAACGCCCTATTCATTTAGCAATTTGAATTTAACTACCGTAACTCAAGGACTATTTATACGGCTCCCCCAATGCATTCAAAGATTATTTTAAAATCATAAATCCTTGATAGCAGCCGTAGGCTTGGGAACTATAGAAACATCTTATGACTAACTCTCTTTCACCTCCAGTTTTATTTCATTTTTATTTCCTTTTTATCTTTATACCTCTCTTCTTCTTTTTTAACGTTTTCGTTAATGAATTGTTTTTCATTTAACTTATTACGGCCACCCAGACTCTAAGCAGCTATATAAAATCCAGATGCATTGTTTTTTTCTCTCTCTCTCTCTTCTTCTTGACCAAATTTACCATTAAAGAAACACAAAGAAAGACGCTATAGGAAAATGCAAAAATGGAAAATGAAAAGCAAAGGGCCACTTTGTTCTATTTTGTCAGCAAACCGCAGTGATGTTAGCAGATTGAGATATAGAAATTAAGGTCACAATTCAAAGCGTTGGTTATGACCTATAAAGCCCTTCGTGGCATCGGGCCAGAATATCTCCGGGACCGCCTTCTGCTGCATGAATCCCCAGCAACCGGTTAGATCCCACAGAGTTGGCCTTCTCCGGGGTCCCGTCGACTAAACCAGTGTTTTTCAACCAGTGTGCCGTGGCACACTAGTGTGCCGCGAGACATGGTCAGGTGTGCCGCGAAGCTCAGAGAGAGAAAGAAAGCAAGAGAGAGAGAAAGAAAGAGAAAGAAAGAAAGAAAGAGAGAGAGAGAGAGAAAGAAAGCAAAAGAGAGAGAAAGAGAACAAGAGAAAGAAAGCAAGAGAGAGAGCAAGAGAGAGAGAGCAAGAGAGAGAAAGAAAGCAGGAGAGAGAGAGAAAGACATAGAGGGAGGTAAGGAGGGAGAGAAAGAGAGCAAAAAAGAGAGGAAGGAAGGAAGAGAAAGAAAGAGGGATGGAGAGAGAGAACGAAAGAGGAAGGAAGGGAGAGAGAGAGAATTTTTTTGTCCAAACTTTTTTTAGCCCCCCCACCACCACCACCCCTGCTCAATGTGCCCCAGGGTTTCGTAAATGTAAAAAATGTGCCATGGCTCAAAAAAGGTTGAAAATCACTGGACTAAACAATGTCGGCTGTCGGGGACCCCGGGGAAGAGCCTTCTCTGTGGTGGCTCCGACCCTCTGGAACCAGCTCCCCCCAGAGATCAGGATTGCCCCCGCCCTCCTTGCCTTTCGTAAACTTCTTAAAACCCACCTCTGCCGTCAGGCATGGGGGAATTGAAACATCTCCCCCTTGCCCATGTAGTTTTTTGTGTATGATTCGATTGTGTGTTGTTTTTTATATATTGGGGTTTCTTTTCTTTTTTTTTTGGACTTTTAATCTAAAACTGTAACCTAGATTTTTAAATATTGGATTTGTTACTGTGTATTATTCTTCACCATTGTTGTGAGCCTCCCCGAGTCTGCGGAGGGGGGCGGCATATAAATCCAATAAATCTAATCTAAATCTAATCTAACGTGTCAAGAAAAGAGAACTTAATTTCCTGAGATTCCTGATCTGACAACTTTAAGGAAGTTGTAAGGACACACAATCTGCACCCTTCAACCATCAGAAGCAGGATATGTGGCGTTGTTTATTCATTCCTCTCGTCTTTTCCTAATTGGATCGTTCACAAAGTCTCCAAAAAGACCTTGACGCTGTTTCTGAGTGGTCTAACACATGGCAGCTCCAAATCTCAACTAGCAAATGCTCTGTCCTACACATTGGGAAGAAGAATCTGAACTCCAAATACGAACGGAATAATCAAATTATCACAGATAATCCCCACTCGGTTAAAGACCTTGGTATACTAATAACAAAAGATTTAAGTGCCAAAGCCCACTGCAACAACATAGCCAAGAAGGCTTCAAGAGTTGTAAACCTAATCCTATGTAGCTTCTGCTCTGGCAATCTCACACTACTTACCAGAGCTTACAAAACTTTTGCCAGACCCATCCTCGAATACAGCTCATCGGTTTGGAACCCATATCGCATCTCAGACATTAACACCCTTGAAAATGTCCAAAGATACTTCACCAGAAGAGCCCTTCACTCCTCCACTCAAAATAGAATACCCTACGAGACTAGACTTTCAATCCTGGGCCTAGAAAGTTTAGAACTAAGACGCCTTAAACAAGATCTAAGTATTGCCCACAAGATCATATGCTGCAACGTCCTGCTTGTCGGCGACTACTTCAGCTTCAACCACAACAACACAAGAGCACACAACAGATTTAAACTTAATATTAACCGCTCCAAACTTGACTGTAAAAAATATGACTTCAGTAACCGAGTTGTCGAAGCGTGGAACTCATTACCGGACTCCATAGTGTCATCCCCAAACCCCCAACACTTTACCCTTAGATTATCTACAGTTGACCTATCCAGATTCCTAAGAGGTCAATAAGGGGCGAGTTCAAGTGCACTAGAGTGTCTTCCGTCCCCTGTCCTATTGCTGTCCTATATCTCCTATACCTTTCTTCTATTCCTATATCTCTTCTTCTATTCTTTCATTGATATGTTCTATTACTATATCTTCTTTTCTATTATTTCTTAGATATATTTTACTATGAGTATCTCCTCTATAACCTTCATCATGTATTTTACTATGTGTATGTAGATATATACCCACTAAAACCCTCATTGTGTATTGGACAAAATAAAGAAATAAAATAAATAAATAAATAAATAAAAGATACATTACATTAGAATAGAATAGAATAGAATAGAATAGAATAGAATCATTTATTGGCCAAGTGTGATTGGACACAGAAGGAATTTGTCTTTGGTGCATAGGCTCTGAGTGTACAAAAAAGAAAAGATACATTTGTCAAGAAAAACACTTAATGATTGTCATAGGGGTCAAATAAGCAATCAGGAAACAATCAATATTAAAATAAAATAAAATAAAATAAAATAAAATAAAATAAAATAAAATAAAATAAAATAAAATAAAATAAAATAAAATAAAATAAAATAAAATATAAAATAAAATAAAATAAAATAAAATAAATAAAAAATAAAATAAAATAAAATAAAATAAAATAATAAAATAAAATCCCCAAATCATGCTTGTTCCCATTAAGGTTTAAGGGGTAGCCACAGATCGGTTTTTAATCAGTCAACACACCACAGTTGGGGTGTCATCCAATTAGATTTTCTTTTTTATACAAGCTTAGCCATGGCTGCTAAATGCAGACATATGTTCAGCTCTGCATTCTGTACATAAGCAGACTCATTTGTTGTATGCAAATATACTATACTTCTGGAGGAGAGGAGGGGGTACTTCCAAGGGAACGGAGGAAAATTCATTGAGACTGATGGGATGGAACATCTGGGCCAGGCCAGGGGTGAGTAAACAGAGCAGACCAAAAGCAACACGGAGTGAAGACCGTTTGACAGATTGTTTTATGGTGAATAATTATGGCGTTCAAAAATCGGGAGATTTGCATGTACTGAAAGCTGTATCGCGGGTTGTATCTGCATCCCGTTCCCTGAGTTTGCAAGGAATAGGTAAGATTCCTCTTTAATGTCTCCTGGGAAGCAGGAGGAAGAAAAAAACTCTTTGATGGGCAAGAACATAAATTAGATGTGACAAAATACCAGAAGAAAGAAACTCAAAAGGACCGGTCCCGGACTGACCCTTGGCAGAAGGACTGCATAGGTAGAAGCCTCCTTTACGATGTTGACAGGTCCAACATCTTGGAGGGATTGTCGGTGGAGCTGATGGAAAATTGTTATGACACAAAGAAATTCCAACTTGGCGTTTTCCTACGTCGCGTGCCAACTTGGTCGGCTTCTAACACCTTTTCAAGAACTTGGAATGCTCCTCTCTCGGATTCTTTCTTTCAAGCTATGTTTACCCTACCTTTCAGCCAAGGGAAAATCCCCAAACAACCAAGGTTAAGATGATCTGTAAATCAATACCATTTGCCTTGCGTCGATGCCAGACGGAATTAGCATGAATCGCCTTTGTGGAATAGTCAACTACTTCTCGTGGCCCTGGTTGAGGGGAAGATCTAATGTTGATCCTTCTCAGATGTCACAAAGCAACGGTGGGGTGCTACGCCTGGTTCTACGAACTGGTAGCGGCAGCAACGGGAGGCTCCGCCCACCCAGCCGCTACTGCACACGCACAGAAGTGTCGCTTCTCATTGATGGTTGCATTTCCAAGCACTTCCAAGTTGTGAGCCACCCCGAGTCTTCGGAGAGGGGCGGCATACAAATCTAATAAATAATAATAATAATAAACAACCCTATTTACTGTTTAAAAATACTCATGACTGCAAAAAAGGACTCACCTGAGACATGCATGGGTTAGAAGATGTGAGAAAAGTACCTAATCCAAAATAGACTAAGGAGTAAAAAGTCTTTGATGTGAAACCATCGATATGATATAGTATGAACCTCCATACTAGATCCGGGGAAAGCACACGTCTACGCACACCTACATGTCTATGGAGATTCTCAATCATCCATGTCATGGTTGTCCCAAAGGTGTGTTTTTTAAGAGGCAACTGAACTTTTTTGTTTTTCTATGAAGCTTCTTTAGCTCTGAAGAAGCTCTTTGCTGAAGAAACGTTTTGGATGAGAAATGAAACTGTTAGTACTACGTACATAATCAGTTGGGTTTGGCAATATATAAACAAACTATCAATGTATGTTTAAATGAATTATAACACTATAGCTTTAAGGGTTAATGTTACAGTTAGCCATAAGAGGGAGCTAGAAGCATCTTCCTCTCTCTCTTTCCTCTCTCTCTCTCTTTCTTTCTTTCTTTCTCTCTCTCTCTCTCTCTTTCTCTCTCTCTCTCTCTCTCTCCGATTACTCTTTGCTATTTCTGGTTTGTCTGTGTGACTATGCTGTAGAACTGTGTGTTCAAATGATGGTTTAATGTATTTTGTAAGTAAGGCTTATAGAATTGTATATGTATTGAGAGAGGCTTCTAATATTATATATGTATTGAGAGTATTGACTGATGTAATTGTATACGACTAGGATTGTTCTTGACTAAGCTATTTTCCAAAGTAAATATTTACACACTCTCTTGTTTCTAATGTAGTTTTTGTGTATTTACATATTCTTGAATGTAACATATATTTGTAAATATTTTTTTTTCTAATTAAAAAAATAAATAATTAACAGAAACGTCTTCGAAGAAAAACAAGAAAGTCTAGTTGCCTCTGGGGAAAAAGCACCATTGAGCCATAGTCGCCTATAGAAGCTCACTAGATCAGTGTTTCCCAACCTTGGCAACTTGAAGGTATCTGGACTTCAACTCCCAGAATTCCCCAGCTAGCGAAACACTGCACTAGATGACTTTAGGCCAATGAAATCCTCCCAACCTATCTTACAAGGTCTTTGTAGGGAAGAAAGACCTCTATTGGTGTGTCCACACAGTATGATGAAAAAGCTGACAACTGTGATGGCACGCTGAAAGCTCTACCTGTAGGAGATGACCAAGCTGAGTGCAAGGGCAGGGTCAAGCGCATCATCAATTTGGAGTCGCTACGCCTCCAGGAGAGACCTAAGTCCCACCCCCCCTTGAAGTCCATTGACTTTTACCTGGTGTCAAATCACCTAGTCAGTTAGTAGATCAGATTTTGGTGTATAGGTTGTAGGGAATAAACACACAATGCTTCCTGAACTCTCAGGCTAAAACGAATTGGGTATGTCTAGCTTATTGAAAAGAAGAACTAGGGGAGACATGATAGCAGTCTTCCGATATCTCAGGGGCTGCCACAAAGAAGTGGGAACCAAACTATTCTCCAAAGCACCTGAAGGCAAACAAGAAGCAATGGGTGGAAACTAATCCAGGAGAGAAGCAACTTAGAACTAAGGAGAAATTTCCTGACAGTTAGAACAATTAATCAATGGAACAACCTGCCTCCAGGAGTTGTGAATGTTCCAACACTGGAAGTTTTTAAGGAGAGATTAGACAACCATTTGTCTGAACTGGTATAGGGATTCCTGCTTAAGCAGGGGGTTGGACTAGAAGACCTCCAAGGTCCCTTCCAACTCTGTTATTCCATTCTATTTTCTATTATTTTCTATTTTCTATTTTCTATTTTCTATTTTCTATTTTCTATTTTCTATTTTCTATTTTCTATTTTCTATTTTCTATTTTCTATTATTTTTTTCTATTATTTTCTATTTTCTATTATTTTCTATTTTCTATTTTCTATTCTATTCTCTATTTTATTCTATTCTATTTTCTATTCTATTCCATTTTTCTATTCTATTTCTATCCCATCCTATCCCATTCTATCCTATCCTATTCTATTCTATCTTGACTCCTGGTCTGCCTAAGGACTAAGTAAAGTTTTTACCATATCACTATAATCGCCATCTTCGGTTTTTGACCAAAATCCCAAGACCTCTCAGTTCTACAGAACACACCTCATTCCCCCTGGTACAAAAGAAGCACATAAACCTAACGAAATAAGCCCAATGAAAGAATAAAACCTGACTCTCTTCCTTCTTTTAAAAAGAGCTTTAAGGGTTGTCTTCTTCTCATTCCAGGACTTTAGCCAGTGATTGTGAAAACGCAGGGATAATGTCCAGACAGCAGAGACGGCTTTTAAAATGGCATCCAATTAAATGTTTATTTAACTAATGCCGAGTGTGATTAAATGGCCATAAACATCATCAGGCTGGCTATATTTATGTTCCGCCTGTGTTGTAAGCAGTCCCCAGCTCCACCCTGGTTGTTCACGAGGAAAACCCGTGGCCCAATTAACCCACCGAAGACACAAAAAGCGTCAGAGCTGAAAGACATCAAATACTAAAAGGTTCTGTAAAGATGCAATCGTTAGAAATGGGATCGACCAAGCCCATCCTCAAATTTTGGGCAATTGGGGGGGGGGAGAACCGGAAATCATATTTTAAGCCTTCTTGTCTGCTCCTGCTAATGATGATTATAATATTGATTGAAATTCTTCTCTACTTTCTCTCCAAAGGCTGGTATGCAAGTTGGCCATATTAAACATATTAAAAAGAATAGGACCCAGAACAGACCCTTGTGGCACAAGCGGTGTGCCACAAGGGTCTGTTCTGAGTCCTATTCTTTTTAATATGTTTGTGAGTGACATAGGGGAAGGTTTGGTAGGGAAGGTTTGCCTATTTGCCGATGACTCTAAAGTGTGCAATAGGGTTGATATTCCTGGAGGGGTCTGTAATATGGTAAATGATTTAGCTTTACTAGATAAATGGTCAAAGCAATGGAAACTGCAGTTTAATGTTTCCAAATGTAAAATAATGCACTTGGGGAAAAGCAATCCTCAATCTGAGTATTGCATTGGCAGTTCTGTGTTAGCAAAAACTTCAGAAGAGAAGGATTTAGGGGTAGTGATTTCTGACAGTCTCAAAATGGGTGAGCAGTGTGGTCGGGCAGTAGGAAAAGCAAGTAGGATGCTTGGCTGCATAGCTAGAGGTATAACAAGCAGGAAGAGGGAGATTGTGATCCCCTTATATAGAGCGCTGGTCAGACCACATTTGGAATACTGTGTCCAGTTCTGGAGACCTCACCTACAAAAAGATATTGACAAAATTGAATGGGTCCAAAGACGGGCTACAAGAATGGTGGAAGGTCTTAAGTATAAAACATATCAGGAAAACAGTATATATGTATAACAAAATCCAATACTAAAAACAGTTAACCCATTATATAAAAAGCAATCATACATACAAACATACCATGCATAAAATTGTAAAGGCCTAGGGGGAAAGTGTATCTCAGTTCCCCCATGCCTGGCGGCAGAGGTAGGTTTTAAGCAGCTTACAAAAGGCAAGGAGGGTGGGGGCAATTCTAATCTCTGGGGGGAATTGGTTCCAGAGAGTCGGGGCCGCCACAGAGAAGGCTCTTCCTCTGGGTCCCGCCAACCGACATTGTTTGGTTGACGGGACCCGGAGAAGACCCACTCTGTGGGACCTAATTGATCGCTGGGATTCGTGCAGCAGAAGGCGGTCCCTGAGGTAATCTGGTCCGGTGCCATGAAGAGCTTTATAGGTCATAACCAACACTTTGAATTGTGACCGGAAACTGATCGGCAACCAATGCAGACTGCGGAGTGTTGGTGTAACATGGGCATACCTGGGGAAGCCCATGATTGCTCTCGCAGCTGCATTCTGCACGATCTGAAGTTTCCGAACACTTTTCAAAGGTAGCCCCATGTAGAGAGCATTACAGTAGTCGAGCCTTGAGGTGATGAGGGCATGAGTGACTGTGAGCAGTGAGTCCCGGTCCAAATAGGGCCGCAACTGGTGCACCAGGCGAACCTGGGCAAACGCCCCCCTCGCCACAGCTGAAAGGTGTTTCTCTAATGTGAGCTGTGGATCGAGGAGGACGCCCAAGTTGCGGACCCTCTCTGAGGGGGTCAGTGATTCTCCCTCCAGGGTAATGGACGGACAGATGGAATTGTCCTTGGGAGGCAGGACCCACAGCCACTCCGTCTTGTCTGGGTTGAGCTTGAGTTTGACAAATTTCCACTTGACAAATTTCTTGACAGCAGGAACAATTAATCAGCAGAATGGCTTTCTTTAGAAATTGTGGGTGCTCCATCCTTTTAAAAAGAGCTTCTAAAAAGAGATTGGACAACCCTGTGTGTGAAATGTTATATAGGGTTTCCTGTTTGAGCAGGGAATTGGAGCAGAAGACCTCCAAGTTTCATTCCAACTCTGTTTTTCTGTTAAATTGAAGAGAGTGGCAGGAGCAAGAGGTCTTAAAACTCCGGCCGGTCCTTAAGGGAGAATTCCAAATCGCAAGGCATTTGAAGGGTTATCACTGTTTAGGCATTATTTCTCACTGATGAAAAGCAGAGCGTTTGATTTATAATGAAAACAATAGTTTGGACATTTAATTGCACCCTAAATCATAGCTGGAGCTAAATAGAGCTGTTCCAATTAAGCAATCCCGTTTCTGGGATCTGCGTCAACCATCTGACAGTAACCCTCGAGACCAACCATACTTCCAATGGCTTGTGTCAATCACCCAAATGAACAAATACAGACCGGGCAGCACTACAAAGCTCAGCTCCAACGCTACATGTGTTAATGGTCGCCCCCCTCGCCACATACATGTTTGGTGAAAGCCTGCAGAGAGACAGTTCTGGCTCGTGTAGATGCTTCCAGGTTGACAGCTGTTCATGCAAATGTCTCCTTTTCTCCAGAGTCAACGCAGACACCAGTGGACAAATGCACACAGCTCTCATGCAATTCTTCCTAGAATCGCAGTTGTGTCGGATGCGGAATAACACACGAACATGAAAGCTGGGTAATAAGGGTCACTTTATTAAATAAAAACCATAGAGACCTACAGAGGTCACCAAATGGGGCGGAAGTTCCTATGTATAACATACTTGGGCGACTAAATGGGCGTAACTCCTTCCCTGGGCAGTGCAAGGATATCTTTAGCTTACGTTCAGCCCTGTAAGCCAGTGTTTCCCAACCTTGGCAACTTGAACATATTTGGACTTCAACTCCCAGAATCCCCAGCCAGCAAATTAATTTGTTTGTTTGTTCGTTCGTTCGTTCGTTCGTTCATTCATTTATTGGATTTGTAGGCCGCCCCTCTCCGCAGACTCAGAGCGGCTAACAGTAAAAATAAAACAGTGGACAATAGTAATCTAATACTAAAAATGATTAAAAACCCATTAATATAAAAACCAGACATACATACATACATACCATGCATAGAATTGTAAAGGCCTAGGGGGAAAGAGGATTGGTGCCTGGGGAATTCTGGGAGGTGAAGTCCAAATATCTTCAAGTTGCCAAGGTTGGGAAACACTGCTGTAAGCCATGCCTCAAGCGTGTGGTAGGGTTCATCCCCATGACCCGGAACCGGAAATGACGTGAGTGAGCCCCAAAGGCACGCCCTCTCCACCACCCTGGTCGTGTAGACCAGTGTTTTTCAACCAGTGTGCCGTGGCATACTAGTGTGCCGTGAGACATGGTCAGGTGTGCCCTGGGGAAATTAAACATGGGTCCCCAAACTACGGCCTGCGTGCGGGATACGGCCTGCGGAGGCCATTTATCCGGCCCGCCACCAGCCGCCTCCATCCGAAAAGTGAACACAAGAACAAGGGGACACAATCTGAAGTTAGTTGGGGGAAAGATCAAAAGCAACATGAGAAAATATTATTTTACTGAAAGAGTAGTAGATCCTTGGAACAAACTTCCAGCAGACATGGTTGGTAAATCCACAGTAACTGAATTTAAACATGCCTGGGATAAACATAGATCCATCCTAAGATAAAATACAAAAAATAGTATAAGGGCAGACTAGGTGGATCATGAGGTCTTTTTCTGCCGCCAGTCTTCTATGTTTCTATGTTTCTAACATGCATGTGTGTGCTGGCTCGCACGGAGGCTCCAGGAGGGCATTTTTGGCTTCCAGAGAGCCTCCGGGGAGGGTATTTTTATGCTCTCTTGACTCTAGGGAAGCCTTTGGAGGTTGGGGAGGGCGAAACACGAGCCTACTGGGCCCATCAGAAGTTGGGAAACAGGCCATTTACGGCCTCCAGAAGGCCTCCAGGGGACAGGGGAAGCTGTTTTTGCCCTCACCAGGCATTGAATTATGGGTGTGGGCACTCGCACATGCACGATAGCCCGCACACATGTTTTTCGGCACCCAGGGGAAAAAAGGTTCACCATCCCTGTCTTAGCTTAAGGTTCTCCCGAACCGCTGCGAACCCCCAGCAACCCATCCCTGGACCCATAATCCCCAGCCCATCCCTACTGTGGTCATGCTAAGGCCTTTAGAGCAGTGTTTCCCAACCTTGGCAACTTGAAGGTATTTGGACTTCAACTCCCAGAATTCCCCACCAGCATCCGCTGGCTGGGGAATTCTGGGAGTTGAAGTCCAAATATCTTCAAGTTGCCAAGGTTGGGAAACACTGCTTTAGAGGGCTCACCAGGTTGGACAAAGGCTTTAAAAAAATATTGCTATGGGTTGAGGTATCTTCTTCTCCAGATTAAAAAAGAAAAAATCAGAAAAAAAAGAGGTCTTTCGGTAATAGTGTTTATTGCAGGGCTCGCCTTTTAAGAAGAACAGAGAGGAGTTGGAGAGGGCTTGACAAGGCAAAGTGACAAAGGGTTTGGAATGCGTGACCTATGAGAAAAGTCTGAAGAATTTGGGTACATTCTCCTCCAAGAGAGAAGAAGAAACGAGCGCAGGCAACAGAAAGACACCAGGCTAATTTACAAATATCTTGAAGGCTGCCAAGCAGAGATCCAATTAAACTGTTTTTCTCCTTGGAAACCAAAGATGGAATTGGAGGGGAGGGCATGGGTTTTTTTTTTTCCACTGGCCCTTCCACAATAAAATTGAGCCCCTGGGGAGGAAAATCAGAAGTCCTTCTAAGGCTTAATGCTCAGGAATCTAATAGAACTGGGAATTTTGCACAGGATATTGTACAGGAACCAGAAAGCCTTTTAGAACCCTTTGGGTCTAAACAGGGGTCTCCAAATGTGGCAGTTTTACGAGTTGTGGACTTCAACTCCCAAAATGTTACACTACTAACCAGAGCTTACAAAACATTTGTTAGACCAATTCTGGAATGCAGCTCACCTGCCTGGAACCCACACTGCATATCAGACATGAATACAATTGAGAGAGTCCAGAAATATTTCACAAGAAGAGTCCTCCATTCCTCTGCTCGCAACAAAATACATTATTCCACCAGACTTGAAATACTGGGATTAAACTACAGTATTTACAACTCCGTCGCCTCCTATCTGATCTAAATGTAGTTCATAAAATCATAGAGAATAGAGAATAGAGTGCAACACTGCAGGCTACTTCAGCTGACTGCTAGCTGGAGCTCAGCGGTTCAAATCTCACCACCGGCTCAAGGTTGACTCAGCCTTCCATCCTTCCGAGGTGGGTGAAATGAGGACCCGGATTATTGGGGGCAAAAGGCTGACTCTGTAAACTGCTTAGAGAGGGCCGTAAAAGCACTAGGAAGTGCTATAATGCTGTAAATGATAGAAATAAATAGAAATACAGTGATCCCCCGATTATCGCGAGGGTTCCGTTCCAAGACCCCTCGCGATAATCGATAACTCGCGATGTAGCAGCACGGAAGTAAAAACACCATCTGCGCATGCGCGTCCTGTTTTCCATGGCCGCACATGCGCAGATGGTGGAGTTTGCGTGTGGGCGGCGGGGAAGACCCCTTCGGCCGCCCAACAGCTGATCTGCTCCGCAGCGCGGCAGCAGCGAGGAGCCGAAGATGGGGTTTCCCCGTTGCCCAGGCAAAGGGGAAACCCCAAGATCGCTTGCCGCTTGCCCGTTCGCCCGCCCGCCCGGCTGCTCGCTTGCAGCGCCACAGCAGCGAGGAGCCGAAGATGGGGTTTCCCCATCGCTGGAGAGCAAGAGGGGGAGAGATAGAGAAAGAGAGAGAAGGAAAGAAAGAGATGAGAGAGGGAGGAAGAGAGTGTGAGAGAGGAAGAAGCAAGATAGAGAAAGAGAGAGAGAAAGAAAGATGAGAAAGGAAGGGAGTGACGTCATCGGGTGGAAAAATCGCGATATAACGATTCGCAATGATCGGGATCGCGAAACTCGGGGGATCACTGTAATAGAAGTAGAGATAATTGGAATAGAGATAATAGAAATAGAAATGAAAATATTAGAAATAGAAATGAAAATATTAGAAATAATAGAGAATAGAGTGCAACACTGCAGGCTACTTCAGCTGACTGCTAGCTGGAGCTCAGCGGTTCAAATCTCACCACCGGCTCAAGGTTGACTCAGCCTTCCATCCTTCCGAGGTGGGTCAAATGAGGACCCGGATTGTTAGGGCCAAGATGCTGACTCTGTAAACCGCTTAGAGAGGGCTGTAAAAACACTGTGAAGCAGTATATAAGTCTAAATGCTATTGCTATTCGCAAGAGCCAGGTTCTGGGTCGGCCAAACTGCCCTGAGCTTTCCACCTTGTGCGTTCCTCCATCCCCCCTCCCCATCTGACCTCCTGCCGAGTACCCACCTCCGCTTGTCAATATAATCCCCCTTTACATTTGGAAGGGATTAAAACTGTATCTCGCTCCTGCTCTCTTGATCAATTGCGAGCCGATGGGCATCCAGGGTGGAGGCCAGGAGGGTTGACGGAGTTGCCAGATTCAATCAGACGCGTCCGCCGAAGATCCTTTTTGGAAACCGTTGGATTCGAACCAACTCCTCATTTCTGACATGCGTTTCTCATAGCCTGATTCCTAGAGTTTACTTAAAATAAACAAGTCCTTATGTTCGGGTGTTCTGTTTCCCCCATGGCAGGGAGGGGTGGGGAAGGGGGCGAGAGGACAGTTCGTCTTGCTCTGTGTCTGGGTTGCCATCTTCTTCCTGCTCTCGTCAAAGGCTTTGATTTCCACCAGCTCAGCTGCCTCCCCCCACCCATCCACCCACCCACTCCCCATCTCGCTCCCCCCCCCCTCCCAGTCCATGTTCCATAAACATTTCTTGACGGGATCCTACATTATCCAGATGCAGCCCAGCTTTGAAAGACTGCTCCGATTTCTGCCAAGGATGTTTGACATTTGTAGACCCTCTTCTAATAAAGATGCAAGGGGGAGATTGCGACCTCGAAGGAAGGGATAGGAATAGACGGGTAATCTTGCCCCTTTCCCAGCCTGCTCTCAGGATAGATGGAAGTGATGTGCCGGTGTCTGGAGGCTGTTGGGGCCTGGATGGGTGTCAACAGACTCAAGCTCAACCCAGATAAGACGGAGTGGCTGTGGGTTTTGCCTCCCAAGGACAATTCCATCTGTCCGTCCATCACCCTGGGGGGGGAATTATTGACTCCCTCGGAGAGGGTCCGCAACTTGGGCGTCCTCCTCGATCCACAGCTCACATTAGAGAACCATCTTTCAGCTGTGGCGAGGGGGGCGTTCGCCCAGGTTCGCCTGGTGCACCAGTTGCGGCCCTATTTGGACCGGGACTCACTGCTCACAGTCACTCACACCCTCATCACCTCGAGGTTCGACTACTGTAACGCTCTCTACATGGGGCTACCTTTGAAAAGTGTTCGGAAACTTCAGATCGTGCAGAATGCAGCTGCGAGAGCAGTCATAGGCTTCCCCAGGTATGCCCATGTTACACCAAGACTCCGCAATCTGCATTGGTTGCCGATCAATTTCCGGTCACAATTCAAAATGTTGGTTATGACCTATAAAGCCCTTCATGGCATCGGACCAGAATATCTCCGAGACCGACTTCTGCTGCACGAATCCCAGCGACCGATTAGGTCCCACAGAGTGGGCCTTCTCCGGGTCCCGTCAACTAAACAATGTCGGTTGGCAGGCCCCAGGGGAAGAGCCTTCTCTGTAGCGGCCCCGACTCTCTGGAACCAGCTCCCCCTAGAGATTAGAACTGCCCCTATCCTCCTTGCCTTTCGTAAACTCCTTAAAACCCACCTGTGTCATCAGGCATGGGGGAACTGAGATATTTCCCCCGGGCCTGTATAATTTATGTATGGTATGTTTGTATGTATGTCTGCTTAATAATGGGGTTTTCTAAATATTTTAAATTTTAAATTGTAAATTATTAGATTTGTCATGAACTGTTTTATTGTGTTGTGAGCCGCCCCGAGTCTACGGAGAGGGGCGGCATACAAATCTAATAAATAAATTAAATAAATAAATAAATAGGCCAATGTCCCAAATTCTTTGCATAGTCCACCGCTGTTGGCTACCAAAAAACCCCAATAAAGTTGGGGCAGAATTATAGACGACTTGCTAATGGATGGATAAAGGAGATGAATCCATCGGCTCCTGCCTGCAGTTTAGAACTTGGTTTGTGTTGTGGTTAGCTCTGGCCCAGCTCCTGCCCCAAGGAATGTGCAGGTGGATGTGGGGGAGACATCCACATGCCACAGGCCTGTTTTGCTCCCGTTGGAATCTGCCGATGAAGCCTCCTCTGACCAAAGAAGCGTGAGTGACAGGGAAGAGGGGAGTTTGGCAGACAGCCCAGGAGGAGATCAATCATCTGTATCATCCTTGGATTCTGAACAAGAATTAATGACACATCCACGCATGCGTAGAGTGATGCATAGGAGACAACAACTGAAGGATTATTACAAGAGAAAATGAGGCCACCTGTGATTGGGTGGGGCTGCTGTAATTAGTGCTACAGATAAAAGTGCAGCCTGGTGTTTTAGCCTCATGGCAGTTTATCTGATTCATTATTTCGTCAAGATCGTGGGTTTTGTGCTGTTCAAAATTGTGTATGGACTCTCTGGACTTTAGAATTGGACTCAATTTCCCAGTTATTGGGTGAGCAATTGGATTGCATTTAACCTGTGCCTTGTGTGTACCAGAAAATCCCTTTGACATTTCAAAAGGGAGCTGTTTCTGTTTTTCTGTTTATAAAAACTTTTGGGTTTTCCTTTTATCGTGTGGTGTGTGTCTTCCTGGACTAATTACCCTGTAATTACGGGTGGTTGAAACACGCCAGCAGAACAGTTTGTAGGTGGCAAGATTGAAAAGGTGCTTCTGTGGAATTCCGTGGAATAGCCACGGAATTACCCTGTCTGGCTCTTCAACAGAGTAACAGCATTGGGAGAGAACGTGCAGGCTTTTTCGGCCAATCCCCTTAGCAATCACATTACCATCGGCATCGGACCAGAATACCTTCAGGACCGCCTTCTGCTGCACGAATCCCAGCGACCGATTAGATCCCACAGAGTTGGCCTTCTCTAGGTCCCGTTGACTAAACAATGTTTTTTGGCTGGACCCAGGGGAAGAGCCTTCTCTGTGGCAGCCCCGGCCCTCTGGAATCAACTCCCCCGGAGATTAGGACTGCCCCCACCCTCCTTGCCTTTCGTAAACTCTTGAAAACCCACGTATGTCGCCAGGCATGGAAGAATTGATATATCCTTAGCTATCTTGGTTTATGTATGGTTTATTTGGGTTGTATGATTGTTTTTTAATAAAGGTTTTTAAAACTGTTTTAATATTGGATTTGTATATGATGTTTTTTACTTGTTGTGAGCTGCTCCGAGTCCTCGGAGATGGGCGGCATACAAATCTAATTTATTATTATTATTATTATTATTATTATTATTATTATTAGCATTTAGACTTGTATACCCTTTCATAGTGTTTAATAATAATAATAATAATAATAATAATAATAATAATT
>NC_091958.1:45727866-45895366 GCF_031021105.1 Erythrolamprus reginae
TTTCCAAGACTTCCTACTGCTGCTGTGTTTCATTGAAGTCTTCAACTCCATATCTACTGGTCTGTGGCTGGCTGGTTGGGTTGGTTAACTGGTTGAGCTGTTTTGCTGCTACCCTGTTTCCCCGATAGTAAGACACCCCCAATTGTAAGACGTATCGGGGGTTTCAGGGGGGTCGGCTAATATAAGCCGTACCCCGAAAGTAAGACATATGTCTTACTTTCGGGGAAACACGGGGGGTATTGCCGCCTCCCTCTCATCTAGCTGCACGACGCCTCCTGCCCACGTCCGCACCGTCCCCCTCTCCATACGTCGCCGCGCCGTCCCCTGCACTTGTCACTGCCGCCTCTGCAAATTTACTCGGGCACGTCCCTACTCCAAAGAAACCTCCCCCCCCCCCGCCCGTCACAGAAGGTAAAATGCATATACACTAAAAAAACACATTTTACACAGTTTTTTTAGCTGTCAGTGCCCCTTTAACAATATAAGACATACCCCGAAAGTAAGACATAGTGGGGCTTTTGGGTATAAAAAGAAAGTAAGACACTGTCTTACTTTCGGGGAAACACGGTAGCTTCCGCAAATGCAGCTCTGAAAGGCTGAAACAGTTAGAACCCTAAATAGAGATAGCCTTCTCCGCAGTCACCATAGAACCATGGCATCTACCATAGCCAAATGCCTGCCTCGTCTCTCCTTCTGTGCAAAAGCCAAGAGAATCCACATTACATGTTTTCCATGCCCTGGAAAACCAGATGTTTTTTCTTTGGCACTCATCCACCTTCTCTCTCTCTCTCTCTCTCTCTCTCTCTCTGATCATTGCCAAGACAAGGGCCCCTAATTCTTCTTTTTTTAAAATGCTTGATGCCTCTTTTTGTCCCATGCCAAATTGGGCCACACTGGTTAGGATCCATATCTGTGGTTATTCTGGCTGCCAACGGCTACAAGTGGTAGAAGGATGTGGAGCAACAAGAAACAGGCCCACTTTGGCGGTTTAAAACAAAGGTCGGCAAATTTAAAAGCGGTTGGAAGAAGGAGACAAAGAATCGGAGTAAATTCAGTAGTAGGCTGCAGCTGATCCCGAAAAAAAGGAAAGAAGATTTCTCCCTGGATCGGAGACCATGCAGAAACCCAGCGTTGTAGGGCGAGCATAAGTGCACTAGTGTGCCTTCCGTCCCCTGTCAAATTGTCTCTCCCATATTTTATATTATTATTATTATTATTATTATTATTATTATTATTATTATTATTATTTAGATTTGTATGCCGCCCCTCTCCGTAGACTCGGGGCGGCTCACAACAATAACAAAGACAATGTAAGAACAAATCTAATAAATTAAAAAACACTAAAAACCCCATTATTAAAAGCAAACATACACACAAACATACCATGTATAAACTGTATAGGCCCGGGGGAGATGTCTCAGTTCCCCCATGCCTGATGGCAGAGATGGGTCTTAAGAACTTTACGAAAGGCAAGGAAGGTGGGGGCAGTTCTAATCTCCGGGGGGAGCTGATTCCAGAGGGTCGGGGCCGCCACAGAGAAGGCTCTTCTCCTGGGTCCCGCCAAACGACATTGTTTAGTCGACGGGACCCGGAGAAGGCCAACTCTGTGGGACCTAACCGGTTGCTGGGATTCGTGCGGCAGAAGGCTCCCATTCTCCCATTCATATTCTAATACTATATTTTCTTCTATCCTTTCCCTGATATTTACTACTACATGTTTTTATTCTCTTTAACTTTCAATTTGTATTGGACAAAATGAATGAATGAATGAAGGAAGGAAGGAAGGAAGGAAGGAAGGAAGGAAGGAAGGAAGGAAGGAAGGAAGGAAGGAAGGAATAGCTGAAAACACATCCAGAAGGGCAAATAATTTCTTTATCATTGCCAAAAAATCTGCAGAGATGTCCACAGATCACCAGGAGATGAGCTTGGTCAGTTGGCAGGAGCTTCCTAATCTTGAATGATTCCCAAAGGGTAAAAAAATAAGGCATGGTTAGCAATGGGATGAGAGACCACAAGGTAAACCCACAAAGTTGGACTACACTGGCAAGTTTTATTTTTGAAAAAGAATCCAGAATGCAATGGTGCACCACCTCTGTAACAAAACCAGTCCACGACACTTCACAAAGCGATGGAGTGATTGTGATTTGATTGACCATTTTCCTTTAAGTAGCCCACATATCAAACTATGATAAGTGATGTATCTATCAATAGATACTATATATACAGTATGGGCAGCTTGTGCCAGGAAGCACGTCTTTGGATCTCAACAACAACAAAAAAAGCATAGCAAGAATTGTTTGAAAAACCATCTTAGTTCACTATTTCATGCATTCTTTAACCTGCTTTTTCCCATTTCAGATTTTAACAAATATTTATATATAAATTTTAGCAATTACAGGTTCATCACTGGTGCACAATTGTAATTTTTAATGTCTTTAGATTTTTCTTTATATCTTGCTTTTCCCCCCCTTTCCTGTGTTCTTCTAATTCAATTTTCCCAACCTCAACAGCTTTAAAACCAGTAAACTAACTCTCAGATGCTTTTGTATTTGTCGTGACTGTTTTGATGTTGTAATTTTATATGATTGTTTTGTGCTTCCCAGTAATCACTTTCTGCTGAGATGGAAGCTTTATAGATATGACAGAGATTTTAGATAGAGATGAGAGAGAGAGAGAGAGACATATAGATATAGATAGATGAGATAGATAGAGAGAGAGAGAGAGAGAGAGAGACAGAGAGATATTAGGTAGGTAGGTAGGTAGGTAGACAGACAGACAGATAGATTAGGTAGGTAGGTAGGTAGGTAGGTAGATAGATAGATAGATAGATAGATAGATAGATAGATAGATAGATAGATAGATAGATAGATAGATAGATAGATAGATAGATAGATAGATAGATAGATAGATAGATGATAGGTAAGTGGGTGGGTGGGTGGGTGGATGGATAGATAGATAGATAGATAGATAGATAGATAGATAGATAGATAGATAGATGATAGGTAAGTGGGTGGGTGGGTGGATGGATGGATGGATGGATGGATAGATAGATAGATAGATAGATGATAAGTAGATAGATAGATAGATAGATAGATAGATAGATAGATAGATAGATAGATAGATAGATAGATAGATGATAGGTAGGTAGGTAGGTGGATAGATGGATGGATGGATAGATAGATAGATGATAGGTAGATAGATAGATAGATAGATAGATAGATAGATAGATAGATAGATAGATAGATAGATAGATAGATAGATGATAGTCATAAAAGATCTACCAGACTCCTGGTCTTATTTGTTTTTATCTACTTACTTACTTTTACTTAATAAATGTGGTAACTCTAGTTGTTTTATACCTTGGTTAATCTCTTCTTTGATCCAGGATGGTAAACCAAGGAATTATACATATTCCAATGGGCAGGATTAATATTCATTTCCTTCCCCCCACTTAGAACCCATCCAGACAGAAATTAGCATATGCACTAAAATTACTACTGAGATAGGAAGGGGGAATTTCCACACAGCTCCTGGTTAAATTACAGTAATCTGTATTCTAGGTTCACACAACACATCTTGGATTTGCTATACAAGATAACCAAACCTAACCTGATATATGAACATAGCCACTCAGGTAGGTTGCTAACTTCTCACTGTTTGGGTTACCAATGGCAAAACAATCATATTCCCAGAATTTCTGAAGTTCAAAGAATAGATCAAGCCTGTTTTTTATTCCTGGCTTTGGCAACTGTAGTTCAAAACATGTTTCTATTTTAAAATAGGCATTTAAAGGGCATCCTTTGGCCTTTATCGGCCAAAACAAGATTTGGATATTGGGCAAAATCTCAATTGTGAGATTTAAGAAAGGGAAGAGAGCCCTCTGCTGTTGATTTGAGAAAAATAACATATATATACTGTATAGCAGTAACATACTATTTACAAGGAAAGAAAATCAGATATAAAAGTTACTTTGAGGAAGCCAATCCATTCATCCAATCATCTCTTCGTTTTATGTTTCTTCTAAGTAAAAAGTTTATTATAGCGTGGTGGGGAGAGCTTCAGTAATAAAATATGTGTACACTTTGGGTGTATTGTTCACGGCGCAATTACAAGTTTATTGTTTTTAATCTGCCCAAAGACCTCTTGAGCGGTTTATGAACTCTTAAAGATTGCAAACAAATATAGTAATAAATGTGCAATTAACCAAATTGGATTTATACAAATTCAGTATTCCATTTTTGTTTTATTCAGGATGATATACAAAATACCAGTTAGATAAATAAATAGATAGATGATACATCTAGAGTCCTACAGACAGACAGACAGATAGAGGATAGAGGGAGAATGACAAATGATAGATAGATAGATAGATAGATAGATAGATAGATAGATAGATAGATAGATAGATAGATAGATAGATAGATAGATAGATAGATAGATAGATAGATAGAAAGAAAGAAAAATATTGGATGGAGGGATGGATGGGGGGATGGATAGATGGAGGGAATGAGGGAGTCTTCGGAGAGGGGTGGCATACAAATCTAATAAATCATTATTATTAAATTATTATTATTCAGGTAGTTTGTGATTTACGACCGCAATTGAGCCTCACATTTATGTTGGTGAGACAGTTGTTAAGTGAGTTTTCCCCTATGTAGCCACAGTTACAAAGTTAGTAATACAGTTGTTACCTGAATCTGCCTTCCCCATCGACTTGGCTGATCAGAAGGTCCCAAAAGGCGATCACATGAACCTGGGCCGTCATAAATGTGAGTTGGTTGTCAAGAGTCTGATCATACGGCCTGCAATGGTTGTAAATGTGAAAAACAGCCCTAAGTGACTGTCTTCAGTGCTGTTGTAACATTGAAGGGGCCTTAAATGAACTGTTAAAAGTCCTATAGATATTAAATTGCAAAAATTTAAGAACTGCAGAAAAAACAATGGCTGCCAACCTGCGTTCTACTGAGGACCTGGATACTGCACGAGTCAAAAAGAGGACAGTGAAAATATTTACGGACCCTTCGCATCCTGGACATGAACTGTTTCAACTCCTACCCTCAAAACGTCGCTAGAGCACTGCACACCAAGACAGCTAGACAGAAGAAGAGTTTTTTCCCGAATGCCATCACTCTGCTAAACAAATAATTCCCTCAACACTGTCGAACTATTTACTAAGTCTGCACTAGTAGTAGTAGTAGTTTTTTCTCATCATTCCTATCACCCATTTCCTCCCACTTATGACTGTATGACTAACCTGTTGCTTGTATCCTTAAAATTTTATTAATATTGTTTCTTCATCGCTTATTTAATAATAATAATAATAATAATAATAATAATAATAATAATTTATTAGATTTGTATGCCGCCCCTCTCCAAAGACTCGGGGCGGCTCACAACAGTAATAAAAACAGTGTAACAATGGGACAAATCTAATAATAAAAATATATAAAAACCCCAATAATTAAAAACCATACAGCACATGCACACCAAACATGAAATATAAAAAGCCTGGGGGAGATGTCTTAGTTCCCCCATGCCTTGCGATATAGATGGGTCTTGAGTAACTTGCGAAAGACAAGGAGGGTGGGGGCCCTTCTAATCTCCGGGGGGGGTTGATTCCAGAGGGCCGGGGCCGCCACAGAGAAGGCTCTTCCCCTGGGGCCCGCCAAACGACATTGTTTGGTCAACAGGACCCGGAGAAGGCCAACTCTGTGGGACCTTATTGGCCGCTGGGATTCGTGCGGTAGAAGGCAGTTCCGGAGGTATTCTAGTCCAATGCCATGTAGCCAACACTTACCAATTGTGTTGGTAATTGTGACCGGAAACTGATCGGCAGCCAGTGCTGTACTCTGTGACAATCATTAAGTGTTTTTACTTCATGATTCTGGACGAATGTATTTTTTTTCTTTTATGTACACTGAGAGCCTAGGCACCAAAGACAAATTCCTTGTGTGTCCAATCACACTTGGCCAATAAAGAATTCTATTCTATTCTATTCTATTCTATCTTGACAAATGTATCTTTTATGTACACTGAGAGCATATGCACCAAAGACAAATTCCTTGTGTGTCCAATCACACTTGGCCAATAAAGAATTCTATTCTATTCTATTCTATTCTATCTTGACAAATGTATCTTTTATGTACACTGAGAGCATATGCACCAAAGACAAATTCCTTGTGTGTCCAATCACACTTGGCCAATAAAGAATTCTATTCTATTCTATTCTATTCTATCTTGACAAATGTATCTTTTATGTACACTGAGAGCATATGCACCAAAGACAAATTCCTTGTGTGTCCAATCACACTTGGCCAATAAAGAATTCTATTCTATTCTATTCTATTCTATCTTGACAAATGTATCTTTTATGTACACTGAGAGCATATGCACCAAAGACAAATTCCTTGTGTGTCCAATCACACTTGGCCAATAAAGAATTCTATTCTATTCTATTCTATTCTATCTTGACAAATGTATCTTTTATGTACACTGAGAGCATATGCACCAAAGACAAATTCCTTGTGTGTCCAATCACACTTGGCCAATAAAGAATTCTATTCTATTCTATTCTATTCTATCTTGACAAATGTATCTTTTATGTACACTGAGAGCATATGCACCAAAGACAAATTCCTTGTGTGTCCAATCACACTTGGCCAATAAAGAATTCTATTCTATTCTATTCTATTCTATCTTGACAAATGTATCTTTTATGTACACTGAGAGCATATGCACCAAAGACAAATTCCTTGTGTGTCCAATCACACTTGATCAATAAAGAATTCTATTCTATTCTATTCTATTCTAAAAGCAAAAAAAAAATCCATTGGAGGATTGCAATTTGTAACATGAGAGAGCCAGAATGAAAAACCCACCTTTCAGTAGAAACCCGCTGCTTTAAGAAGAGGAAGAATTCTCAAGTGTTCAACAGCTGGAGATCAAATGTATTTTTCCCCCGAGGCTTTTATCGTGTGTCTCCCTCTGGATAGATTTTAACATCCTTTTTTTGCAGTTCCTCCATAAAGATTTCCAAAGTAAAAGAGAGCACTTAAGAAGCCAGGTGCCAGAGAATGTTTCAGGTGCAAAGGTATAGGAACAGGGAGGGGGGTGGATTTCAAGAGAGGCAGGAATTTCCTTTGGAGGCGAGTGCAAAACTCGCACTAATGAATAAATGTCGGCGAGATAAGCGGGAAAGATGAGAAGGCGGTGGGGCTGCGGAGGGAAAAATCAGAGAAAGGAGGAATACCAATTCCAGCTGGTGCTGCTTCTTCCCAACATCTTGGCCACAGCTGGATGATTCAGATAACGCTGCCAAAAAGTTTTTGGGTGAAATGTGAGGGTGTTGTTGTTGTTGTTGTTGTTGTTGTTGTTGTTGTTGTTGTTAGGAAAAATAGGTTTGTTTTCTTGGCAGGTGAAATTCCAAGCAGACCTTGAGCAAATTTTTTAACAACCACAAAAAAAAAACCAGGCATTTGTTTGCATCTCTCTTTTTTTTCCCTTTTCACATACAGTTCTTGACTTTTTTTTAATTTTTATTTATTTATTCTTTGTCCAATATACAATACATATGGAAGAAAATAGACATTAAGTAATATATATAAAGATAGAAAGTAAGAAAGAAGAGAAGTAGAAGGAAAGGAGAGAAAATATATGATATATGAGATAAGGAAAGACAATTGGACAGGGGACGATAGGCACATCAGTGCACTTATGTACGCCCCTTACTGGCCTCTTAGGAACCTGGAGAGGTCAATCGTGGAGAATCTTAGGGAGAAATGTTGGGGGCTGGGGGCTGACACCACTGAGTCCGGCAATGAGTTCCACGTTTCGACAACTCGATTGTTAGTCACATTTTTTACAGTCAAGTTTGAAGCGGTTAATATTAAGTTTGAATCTGTTGCGTGCTCTTGTGTTGTTGCTGTTGAATCTGAAGTAGTCGTTGACCGGAAGGACGTTGCAGCATATGATCTTGTGGGCAATACCATAGTTCATTTAGTGGCCATTCGTAGTTACAATGGATTGGCCTGCAAATTCTTTTTCTTTCTTTCTTTCTTTCTTTCTTTCTTTCTTTCTTTCTTTCTTTCTTTCTTTTTTCCTTCCTTCTTTCCTTTTCTTCTCTTCCTTCCTTCCCTTCCCCCTTCTTTATTTCCCCTTCTCGCCTTGGATGGATATTTTCTTTCTTTCCTTCCTTCCTTCCCTTTTCTGCAAATGCTTCCAATCCTTTCCCCTGCAAACAGCAAAATTTGCAGGAAACACAGCTAAATTTTCTACTTTTCCCATATTCTTTCTTTATTTTATTTTACTTTATTAAATTTATAGGCCTCCCTTCTTTCAATTGACTCAGGCGTACAATAAAAAATATAATAAAAATACAATTTAAAACCCTAATATAAAAATTCTTGACAGTGACAAGAATGATTAGCTAGCCCTCCCTAATTATTAATTAATTCTGATTAATTCTAGCCCCCGCGTCCTAAATTTTTTTTTAGTCATTTTGCACTTCCATCCTTCAAGAAAGATACGAGAGCGCGCCAGTACGCACGCGCAGAAGCGTGACAGCAGCCCCCACACAAAAGAACACCGGCCTCGGAATCGTCATTACGCATGCGCGCCACAGATATGGCCAATAAGTACAGGAAGTGCCTGCGCGGAGAAGGGTAGAGGGGCGAGATCGGAGGCTAGCAAGTGCGCCTGCGCCGGCTGTCTAGGTAGGTCCGCGCCTGGTTACCTGGAGCGCGGAGGCTACAGGTGAGAGGGAAGCGCGCTCCTGGGGAGGGGAGGGAAAGGGCGGGCAAGGCGCGTGCACGTGGGTTTCTTGCGAGCCCCTCGCCTCGTTATTCTCCTCTACCCCGCTCGTCCCATGGTTCCCTGCCAGAACGAGGGTGCCCCTGAGCATAATCAGAGTGCACACCTGCCTACCTGCATATCATCAACCAGTTACCTGCCAGTGTTTGGGATCCTACCATTGATTATCTTGACAATTTGCACAACACCTGATGGGTTGCTTGTGTCCCATCAATACACTGTCAGCTTTAAACCATTGCAGAAATTAGATGTTCTGCATGATCACGAATTAATCTAGTCTTTGGGGTCTTCCAACAGTGCACCCACCTCTGTTGTCCATCCAGCAAATTTATTCGGAGTACAGAATGAATGTATGTAAGAATTAATGGCTTTTCCTCCCTTGCACCTAATTAGTTTTGCATCATCCAGAGAAAGTGTTTTATTTCCATCATATAAATTTAAAATAGAATAGAATAGAATAGATACATTAGACGTGGAGTGGATTATGTTTTTTAGTATGAGCATTGTAAATAGTAAAAGGAAAATCAGTTTATTTATTCATTTTGCCAAGTACCTTTTGGTAATATACAAAAGTATCACATTATTTGAATACATAAAATGGGTACAAATAAAAGGGAACATTTGGACAGGGATGGTAGGCACACTGGTGCGCTTATGCACGCCCCTTATCAGACCTCTGAGGAATGGGGTGAGGTCAACAGCAGACAGTTTCAGGTTAAATTTTTGGGGATGTTAAAGTCAGGTAGTGAGTTCCAGGCATTGACCACTGTTGCTAAAGCTTTATTTTCTGAAATCGAGTTTGGGGCAGTTCACTTTGAGTTTGTATCTGTTGTGTGCTCGTGTATTGTTGTGGTTGAAGCTGAAGTAGTCATTCACAGGTAGGGCGTTGTAGCAGATAATTTTATGAACTATGCTTGGGTCATGCCGAAGGCCACGTAGTTAAGTTTTATAAGCCCAGAATTTCAAATCTGGTGACATAAGCTATTCTGTTGCGAGCAGAGGAATGAAGGACTCTTCTCGTAAAATATCTCTGGACACACTCAATTGTATTAATGTCTGATATGCAGTGCTGATTCCATATAGATAAGCTCTAACAAATGTTTTTTGTGTTCTGGTTAGTAGTGTAATATTACCGTAGAAGAAGCTAGGCAAGATTAGGGTTTACAACTCTTAATGCCTTTTTGATTGTTGTTGTTACAATGGGCTTAGATCATTAGATATGAGTACTCCAAGGTCTTTGACAAAGTGAGGATTGTCTATAAGTCATGTCCATTCAGCTTGTATTTAGTGTATGTACTGTATTTCAAAACGTGAGCAATTAAAATGATTGTTGCTATCTCTTGTCAGTTGGATTGGTTGTTGATACTTCAAACAATCTAAACTATCATAGTTACAGAGCTGTTGTGGCATAAACACAAATGGCTACATGTTAAACACCTATTTATATATACACTGCTCAAAAAAATAAAAGGAACACTTAAACAACGCAATATAACTCCAAGTATATCAAACTTCTGTGAAATCAAACTGTCCACATAAGGAAGCAACACTGATTGACAATCAATTTCACATGCTGTTGTGCACATTCAACTTTATACAGAACAAAGTATTCAATGAGAATATTTCATTCATTCAGATCTAGGATGTGTTATCTGAGTGTTTATTTTTTTGAGCAGTATATATTTTTTTTCATCGTGTGGATGCTAAATTCAAATGCACCAAGTTGGTAAACTTGAAAGGGCCAATCTGCTACAGGTTAAATAAACAAAATAAAACTGCCCTTGTTTATCGTTTTTATAGTGTTTTAATTGGTGCTTCATAAAAGTAATTATGCCTTTGGGCAATAAACATTTGTATGTGCTGCAAAGCTTCAGCATGGATGATCTTTCCTTCCACATTTTTTTCAAGAGATTCATGAGTTATAATTGAACTGATTTTAACCACGAGTAACCAATTAAGCTATCATTTTTCTCATGACTTTGGGTTGAAAAACCATATAGAGAGAGGGAAAGGCTACACTGATATCATAACCATTTAAAATAAACTCGTATGCAGCCATTTTAACAACAGCTAGAAGTTTCACATTCTTTAAGGTAAGTTTTTAAATTTCCAGACACCTCCGAATTTGTTTTCTTAGATTTTTTAATCTGAGAATTAGATATTGAGTCATCCTGACTATGTTGGTTGTTGATTGGTTTGCAGGTTCTTGAATTTTTTTATAACCGTTTGGCAAGCAAGTTGCTTAAAAGCTAATTTTTTCTCCTCTAGAAAGAAAGAAAAATAAACATGCGTACTACTGATTTTTTAACCAAACCTTGGATCTATTGGACTTTCTCAGTTGAATTCCACAGATTCAACTTAATAGCGAAGAAAAGTGTAATTTCAAGGGGATTATAATGATTCATGTTTATTGGTTCATTGGATCATTTTTAGTATGGATAAGAAGGATGTTTGGGTTTCACAATTATATGATTTTTAAAAGGCTTCCATTTTCAGGTTCTATGTTATTACAACATCACATCTATCCGACCCATTAGACCAGGGAGGCAGGGAATGCTGCAAGTCTCATCTCTGAGGGAGACACACCAGAAGAAGGGCCTTCTCCGTGGTGGCTCCCTCTCTATGGAACATCATTCCCCCAGACATTAGAACAACCACCCACACTAATTCTCTTCTGGAAGGCGCTTGCCAACCCAGAACAGGATTCTGAAACCGGGGCAAGGAGTGGGAGGTGATTTTGTTATATTGTACTATATTAATTTATTGGATCGTTTTTGTTAGTTTTTATTGTTTTAAACATGGTTTTATATTCTGGGAGGAAATAGGCAGCAATATAAATTCAATCAATCAATCAATCAATATAGAATTGGTCTCAAGCCAGGGGCGGGTACCTCTTAGTTGCCTACCAGTGTGCTTTGCGCGCATCATGATCATTTGCAGGTGAGCGCCCCCTCGTGCAGGAATTTTTAAAAAGTGCCGAAATCTAGCGGAAGCAAAAATTCACTGAAATTGCACTTTTATTTTATTAATTTATTTATTTTGTGCAATACACAATGAGGGTTTTAGTGGGTATATATCTATATACACATAGTAAAATAAATGATGATGGTTATAGAGGAGATACTCATAGTAAAATATATCTATGAAAGAATAGAAAAGAAGATTATAGTAATAGAACATATCAATGAAAGAATAGAAGAAGAGATATAGGAATAGAAGAAAGGTGTAGGAGATGTAGGAGAGCAATAGGACAGGGGACGGAAGGCACTCTAGTGCACTTGTACTCGCCCCTTAAATCCCGAGTAAAATAAAGCCAATAATTTAAAAAGAGAGAGAGATGGAGCCGCGCGATGGACCAGTGAAGGCAGCACTGGAGCCGTCGTGCACAAATGGCACAATCCGCGGGGCCCTACCGGAACGGAGCTTCGGGGCGCACTGGTAGGAAGCCACCACTGTCCCAAGCATGTACCAATTGCATAAGCCTTGTTCTCCGATAAATAACAATGATTCATATACTAAAGTCCAGCTTCCTGTCAGCTTCCTTCCAGCAAAGTTGCTTTAATAATTGTATCTTTAATTGTACAATCTTTCTCTATGGAAGAAATACTTTTTCTTGCCTTATTTCTTCACAATTTCCTTTTTTGTTAAAATACTTAACAGTAATAGCAGCAATGCTATTGTTAATGAATCTGCGCAGTTAAAAACTTGTACCAGCTCCTATTAGCAGCCGTGGACTATGGATACAAATAGTCCATTTTCTCGGTCCACCAATGATATCTTTAAGGGGATGAGCTAATTAGGTAATCAATAGCCACTATGGAAGCTTATCACCGCTGTAATTATGGCTAATAACATTATATTTAGACTGCATTGGCTGCCGATTGGTTTCTAGACGGAATTCAAAGTGTTGGTTATGATGTACAAAGCTCTACATTGCTTCGGGCCAGATTACTTGCGGGAACACCTTCTGCCGCATGAATCCCAGTGACCAGTTACGTCCCACAGAGTCGGCCTTCTCCAGGTCCCGTCAACTAGACAATGTCGCTTGGCATTGTCTAGTTGTCTAGGGGTAGAGCCTTTTCTGTGGGGGGCCCAGCCCTCTGGAATCAGCTCCCCCCAGAGATTAGAACCCTCTTCGCCTTTCGCAAGAGTCTTAAGACTCTGTGTCGCCAGGCTTGGAGCAATTAGACTCTAGCCCCCTGGCCGATGAATGTCTGAGTGGGTATGAGTCTTTTTTTTAATAAATTGGGGACTATAGATTTGTATAATTAGTTTTAAATTAATGGATTTAGGCTATTATATTTTATTGTTTTCTTTTTTATATGTTGTAAGCTGCACCGAGTCCTCGGAGAGGGACGGCATATAAATCCAATAAATAAACACATACATACATATTGTACATACATACATACATACATACTGTACATACATACATACATACATACATATATACATACGCTAAATAAATCTAATAAATAAATAAATCCAATAAATAAATAAATACATAAAATTGAATAAATAAAATCAAATAAATAAAATAAATAAATTTACTGGGGTAGGAAATGAAAGCTTAAATGCACAAATATAAATTGCTACTAGAGAAGGATCAATGGTATTCACTGGGGGAATCGACTCGGGTCTCTTGTAGCAACACAATGACTCCAAACTAATGACACATTTAACTTTGCCTTCCAGTTTAGCCTGCTATTCCAGAAAAATACCATCAGTTGCCTTTATTAGTCATATATTGCATAACGTGAAAAAGTATCCAGCTTGCTGTAAATGCTTTCTTGGCATTTCTTCTTAATTGTCCCTGCTGAACTGCAAGAAAATGCGACCCTTGAACCCAATGGCTTTACTGTGTACCATTGGTCACATGTTTTGAGTTGCAAAGCCAGATAGTTGAGTAGCGATAACAGCTTTATCTTTTCCCTTCAGTCCGTTTCCACTTCCCTCCTGAGCACAAAAACACAATTCCAGGAACTGATTTCAGACTAAGAGGACAAGGAATTCAGTTGTACAGATCTTGGGGTTAGGGTAAGAAACAACAGGGTCAGGTAGTGACCTCCAGGCATTGATCACTCTGTTGCTGAAGTTTGCAGCGATTTACATTTAGTTTGAATCTATTACGTGCTCTTGTGTTGTTGTTGTTGAAGGTGAAGTAGTCACTAACAGGAAGGACGTTATGGTGTATGATCTTATGAACAACAGTTAAATCAGTTTGGAGGCGACGTAGTTGTAGATTGTCTAACCATAGTATTTGAAGTCTGGATGAGTAAGGTAGTTTGTTTTGAGAGAAGGAGTGAAGGACTCTTCTTGTGAAGTATTTCTGCACTCTCTCAAGTCCCTTTGAACACCTAAGCCTCAGAAGTTAGATTGTATTGGGTCTGACACTGTGTACATTATATATATGGGTGTCAACAGACTCAAACTCAACCCTGATAAGACGGAGTGGCTGTGGGTTTTGCCTCCCAAGGACAATTCCATCTGTCCGTCCATCACCCTGGGGGGGGGGGGAATTATTGACCCCCTCGGAGAGGGTCCGCAACTTGGGCGTCCTCCTCGATCCACAGCTCACATTAGAGAAACACCTTTCAGCTGTGGCGAGGGGGGCGTTTGCCCAGGTTCGCCTGGTGCACCAGTTGCGGCCCTATTTGGAACGGGAGTCACTGCTCACTGTCACTCATGTCCTCATCACCTCGAGGCTCGACTGCTGTAATGCCCTCTACATGGGGCTACCTTTGAAAAGTGTTCGGAAACTTCAGATCATGCAGAATGCAGCTGTGAGAGCTATCATGGGCTTTCCCAAAAATGCCCATGTAACACCAACACTCCACAGTCTGCATTGGTTGCCGATCAGTTTCCGGTCACAATTCAAAGTGTTGGTCATCACCTATAAAGCCCTTCATGGCATCGGACCAGGGTATCTACGAGACCGCCTTCTGCCGCATGAATCCCAGCGACCGGTTAGGTCCCACAGAGTAGGCCTTCTCCGGGTCCCATCAACTAAACAATATCGGTTGGTGGGCCCCAGGGGAAGAGCCTTCTCTGTGGTGGTCCCAGCCCTCTGGAACCAGCTCCCCCCAGAGATTAGAACTGCCCCTACCCTCCTTGCCTTTTGTAAACTCCTCAAAACCCACCTTTGTTGTCAGGCATGGGGGAATTGAAATATCTCCCCCGGGCCTATACAATTTATGTATGGTATGTTTGTATGTATGTCTGCTTAATAATGGGGTTTTTTAAATATTTTAAATTGTAAATTATTAGATTTGTTATGAACTGTTTTATTGTGTTGTGAGCCGCCCCGAGTCTACGGAGAGGGGCGGCATACAAATCTAATAAATAATAATAATAATAATAATAATAATAATAATAATAATAAAAGCTGTTGCCTAATTCCATTGTTTATTTTAAAAAAGACCATCTCCAACAGGTAATGTGTCCCCTCCCTTTGATACAATTAGCCACAAAAGGGCAACCTGACATTTCCAAATTAAAAAAAAACCCTTTTGTTCTCTTGCAGGAGGCAGGGTAAAAAGGCAGGGACTGCTAAAAAGAAATCGCTTATGTCTTTTCTTTAAGACCGCCTTGGCAGCCATGGGTGAATACAGTAGGTTTATAGATTGGGACCAGATGGATTCTACCATCCAGCCTGATGACCAGAAGGAACTGACCAGCACCGAGTTTCACACTGAAATGCTGAAACAACAGGCTCGCCAAGGTTACTGGGCCAAGAGCCACTCTTTAAGAGCCAAAGTGTATGATAAATTGATCAGCTCCATCCCTTGCCGTACGGTGACGCCAGATGCCCACGTCTACCGAGACATTGTGGTCAAAATCGTGGGCAAGCGAAACAGCAACACGCTTCCCCTTCCCGAATTCGTCGACAACAGCTTGGTGCCCACCTACTGCTTGAACGCCGAAGGCATCGGGGCGGCCAGGAAGATTATCTGTTGCATCGGGAGCCAGTTCCCGGACATCTCGTTCTGCCCAGCTCTGCCGTCCGTGGTGGCTCTGCTCCTTCACTACAGCAGGGACGAAGCCGAGTGCTTCGAGAAAGTTTGCCGCATCTTGGCCTGCAACGACCCGTCCAAGCGCTTCATTGACCAGACCTTCTTGGCTTTTGAGTCCTCCTGCATGACGTTCGGGGACCTGGTGAATAAGTACTGCCAGGCGGCTCATAAACTTATGGTGGCCATCTCGGAAGACGTGCTGGAAGTCTACTCGGACTGGCACCGGTGGCTCTTCGGGGAACTGCCCCTGGTTTATATCGCCCGCGTCTTCGACGTCTTCCTGGTGGAGGGCTACAAGGTGCTCTACCGGGTGGCGCTGGCCCTCCTCAAATTCTTCCACAAGTTCAGAGTTGGGCAGGCCCAGGAGTCCGAAAGCGTCCAGCAGGACATCCGGGCGTTCGTGAGGGACGTGGCCAAGTGGGTCTCGCCCGAAAAGCTGCTGGAGAAAGCGTTTGCAATCCGCCTCTTCTCGCGAAAAGAGATACAGCTTTTGCAAATGGCCAACGAGAAGGCCCTGCAGCAGAAAGGCATCACGGTGAAGCAGAAAAGGTAGCGTGGCGTTTCGGCGTCTTCCCTCTAAGGGGCTTTTTTAATTTAAAAAAAAATCTAGGAACTACATTCTTGCATTCGTGGGGAATAAATGCCACGGTAAAATCAAGCGTACCTGTACGTCCATCCCCGGTTTTAACCATTATGGGGAAATATAGATAATATATGGGTGTTTGTGTGTGTGTATGTGAAAGAGTCAGTTTATGGAAGCTGGGTCTCTCAACAAGCAATTTTTTCAGAAGTAAAGGGAGAGAAGAGGAGACTGAAATAGGAATTGGATTGGAATGGAATGGAATAAAATAGAATAGGAATATAGAATAAAATAAAATAGAATAGAAATATAGGATAGGATAGGATAGAATAGAAAAGAAATATAGAATAAAATAGAATAGAAATATAGGATAGGATAGAATAGAATAGAATAGAAATATAGAATAAAATAGAATAGAAATATAGGATAGAATAGGATAGAATAGGAATATAGAATAAAATAGAATAGAAATATAGGATAGGATAGAATAGAAAAGAAATATAGAATAAAATAGAATAGAAATATAGGATAGGATAGGATAGGATAGAAATATAGAATAAAATAGAATAGAAATATAGGATAAGATAGGATAGGGTAGGATAGAAAAGAATAGAGAAGAGAAATATGGAATGCAATGGAATAGAATTATGGAATGGAATAGAATAGAATAGAAATATGGAATGGAATGGAAATATGGAATAGAATAGAATAGAAATATAGAATAAAATAGAATAGAAATATATGATAAGATGGGATAGGATAGAAGAGAATAGAAGAGAAATATGGAATGGAATGGGATAGAATTATGGAATAGAATAGAATAGAATAGAAATATGGAATGGAAATATGGAATAGAATAAAATAGAAATATAGAATAAAATAGAATAGAAATATATGATAAGATGGGATAGGATAGGATAGAAAAGAAAAGAAGAGAAATATGGAATGGAATGGAATAGAATTATGGAATGGAATAGGATAGGATAGGATAGAAATATAGAATAAAATAGAATAGCAATATAGGATAGGATAGGGTAGGATAGAAAAGAATAGAGAAGAGAAGAGAAGAGAAATATGGAATGCAATGGAATAGAATTATGGAATAGAATAGAATAGAAATATGGAATAGAATGGAAATATAGAATAGAATAGAAATATAGAATCAAATAGAATAGAAATATATGATAAGATGGGATAGGATAGGAGAGAAGAGAAGAGAAATATGGAATGGAATAGAATAGAATAGAAATATGGAATGGAATGGAAATATGTTATAGAATAGAAATATAGAATAAAATAGAATAGAAATATATGATAAGATGGGATAGGATAGAAGAGAAAAGAAATATGGAATGGAATAGAATTATGGAATAGAATAGAATAATGGAATGGAATGGAATTCTTCATTGTCCAAGTGTGATTGGACACCCAAGGAATTTTTCTCTGGTGCATAAGCTGACAATGTATTTATAATACCTGTAAGTTCAGGCATACCAGTAGCGACGATCGCCGGTGGTTCGGAGAACCAGTAGCAGCGCATGGCTCTGGCCACCTGCCCAGATGCCGCCATTTTCTTTTTGTAACCCTGTGCGCACGCGCAAATTAAAAGAAGAAGCGTTTGCATGCTTCTGAACCCTTAGGGAAGGTAAGTAGATTTCACCGTTGGCCTGTTGCATTGCGGAACATGGAAGAAAAGCCTTACCCTTGTATGTGATCACCTTTTAGGGATTTGAAACAGAAACTTCAGTGGAAAAAAAATGCTTTCCCAGCTTCTGCCTGACCCAAAATAGAAAGCTTCAAATAATTTAGCAGCAAAAACAATAACGGATAATTTCATGCAGATAAAGGGCAGCGTTTCCACAGCTCCATAACTCTGTTCCTGTAACTTTTTGCATCCAGTTTCCCCACCAACCTTACTGTTCAGCAACCTCCAGTTGATATATTCTGCGCCTCTGGTTTAAAATAAAAGGTAAAAGAACTTGTGAAAATCGACGCTAGAATAAATGTGCACTTTTCACAGAGGCTTTGGTTTAGATAACACCTTCGCTGTATTCTCACACGTTAAGATTCGCTTAGCAGTGATAATGAATCCAAAAATGACTATTAAAAGACTCCTTTCTAACGGATCCTGCATTGCTCCTGGAATTGTAAGACATAATCTGTTGTAATATATTGCTGCTGCTTTGTCTTCAAAATCCCTTTCTTTTGGGGAAAAGAAAGATAAATGGGGAATGGGCAAGTGAACTTTGAGGCAAGCTAGCCAGGAAAAGTAAGTTAAATAAGTAAGCTACTGCAATGCTCTCTACATGGGGCTACCTTTGAAAAGTGTTCGGAAACTTCAGATCGTGCAGAATGCAGCTGCGAGAGCAGTCATGGGCTTTCCCAAAAATGCCCATGTAACACCAACACTCCGCAGTCTGCATTGGATGCCGATCAATTTCCGGTCACAATTCAAAGTGTTGGTCATCACCTATAAAGCCCTTCCTGGCACCGGACCAGGGTATCTACGAGACCGCCTTCTGACGCACGAATCCCAGCGACCGGTTAGGTCCCACAGAGTGGGCCTTCTCCGGGTCCCGTCAACAAAACAATGTTGTTTGCCGGGGCCCAGGGGAAGAGCCTTCTCTGTGGCGGCCCCGAACCTCTGGAACCAACTCCCCCCGGAGATTAGAATTGCCCCCACCCTCCTCGCCTTTCGTAAGCTCCTAAAAACCCACCTCTGCCGTCAGATATTCTTTCCCCCTAGGCCTTTACAATTTATGCATGGTATGTTTGTTTGTTTGTATGTATGTTTGGTTTTAAAAATAAGGGTTTTTTAGCTGTTTTAGTATTGGATTTACATGCTGTTTTTATTCTGTTGTTAGCTGCCCCGAGTCTGTGAAGAGGGGCGGCATACAAATCCAATAAATAAAATAAAATAAATAAAAATAAATGAATTAGACCAGTGATTGTGAACCTATGGCATGCGTGAGCCATATCTAAGGCCACATAAAGCATTGCCTTATTTCAGCTCCAGTGCACATGTGCTCACCGACCAGCTGATTTTCTGCCTTCTTTTCAGCTGTTTTTGCTCTTTCTAGGCTTCAGAAAACTTTCTGAAGCCTGGGGATGGCGAAAAACGGCCCAACAGGCCAACCGGAAGTTCAGAAACGAACTTCCGGTTGGTCCATTGACCTGTTTTTCGCCGCCCTCTGCTTTCATGAAGCCTGGGGAGAGTGAAAAACAGCCCAATGGGCCTAGCGGAAGTCCAGAGGTTTCAGTGAGGCCTGTGTGCATGCGTGGGGGGGGCAGTGTAGGAGTGTTGTGTGAATACACAGGGGAGGACATCGTATTATGGGTGTGGGCACACACACGTGCATCTTTTTGGCACCTGAGACAAAAACGGTTCACCGTCCCTGAATTAGACCCAAAGGTCCTTTCTTTAAAGAAGAAGGAGAAGGGGAAGGAAGGAAGGAAGGAAGGAAGAGAAGGAAGGAAGAGAAGGTGGAAGGGAAAGGGACTCTGGAAGACTTCAACTCCAATCTCCTGCTTAAGCAGGAGACCCCGTAGCAGATTTAGGTGATGATGATCCATCATGATTCAGATTTAGGGATAATGTCATTCAAACATTGCTGGAGAGATTTCAGTGATGGTGTCCTTTCTGGATATCTCAGGAGATGCTGCCCCAGGTGGGCCTCACCTTCAGTTGAAGAAGAAGAAGAAGAAGAAGAAGAAGAAGAAGAAGAAGAAGAAGAAGAAGAAGAAGAAGAAGAAGAAGAAGAAGAAGAAGAAGAAGAAGAAGAAGAAGAAGAATCACTAGACTTTCCTTGTTTTTCGTCAATTCTGAAGAAGCTTCTTAGATGAGAAGTGAAACCCGTTCAAGGGAAGTCCAGTTGCCTTTTGAAAAAAACACCTTTGGGACATCCTTGACTCGGATGACTAAGCATCTCCATAGATGAATGAACTAGAAAGTCATAAATGTGGTGAGGGAGATTCGTAGAAAAGAAATGTGACCTAGCAAATTTAAAAACCATTGAATTGAAAACTGACGTAAAGGACAGTTGAATACTTTTTTTTTTAATTCACTGTTGCTCTGTTCAAATCTTATTCTGTGTTTCTCTGTAGGCCCGTGATGGCGAACCTATGGCACATGTGCTACAGGCGGTACATGGAGCCATATCAGAGGGCACGCAAGACTTTGCCTTCTGTCAACTCCAGTGTATATGTGCATGCAGGCTAGCTGATTTTCAGCCTTGGGAAAGGCCGTTTCGCCCTCCGGAATCTTCAGAGAAGCTTCCCTAAAGCCCCAGAGGCAAACAAAATCTCCCAACGGACAGACCGGAAGTTCAGGAAAACGCACTTCCGGTTTGCTGCTATGCTGTTTTTTGCACCCTGGAGGGTTCAGGGAAGCTTCCTGAGGGCCTGGAATGCAAAAAACAGCACAAGGGCAAACAGGAAGTGCATTTTCCTGAACTTCCTGTTTGCCCGTTGTGGCGTTTTTCGCACTCCAGAGCTTCAGGAAGCTTCCCTGAACCCTCCAGAGTGCAAAAAAACAGTACAACAGCAAACCGGAGGTGTGTTTTCCCAAACTTCTGGTTTGCCCGTTTGGGCATTGTTTTCAGGTACCAGGCCTCAATGAGGCCTGTGCGCATGCGCGGAGATGAGGGAGGGTTGCGCACATGCGCAGGAGCAGCAGGGTGTGGGTGTGCATGCGTGGTGGGGGACGAAAGGGGTGTGGACACATGACACATGCTAGCACACACAAACACACAATTTTGGCACGCGGACCAAAGAAGGTTCGCCATCACCGCTGTAGGCTTTCTCCGTGCACTTGGTGGTGTTGTATGAAACTTGCTGACCTGTTCTTGACTTCTCCTTTCTCTTTTGTCTCCTTTCTCGTGCCTTCTTTTCTGTCAATTCCGTGTCTCCTGCGTTGCTTTACAGTAATACGTCCCCCCAAAGGTAGGTTTGAACGTTTGAATCTTCCTGCTCTGCTACGCTAGCTTGATTTGGCTTCCCAATGGCTACGGTGATGGTAACAGTCAGCTTATGTGCGTTGCTGGCGGTGCAGTAAAATTCAAGGCTGTCTTTGCTGCCAAATGAATAACGGAGTTGGAAGGGATCTTCTAGGTCAGTGATGGTAAACCTTTCCTACCTCGGGTGCTGAAAGAGCGTGCGTGTGTGTTATTACACATGCATGAGTGCCCACACCCAAAAACAGCGTCCCCTACCCCACGGAGGCCCTCTGGAGGCCAGAAATGACCTGTTTCCCAACTTTTCTTTTTTTTAAGTTTTTATTTACAAATATACAGAACATAAAAGACAATCATAACAGTTGGCAATTGAAACGTAGTACATTACAATATGTCTAGATGTAAAAATACAACAATTAATAAACATATAGACTTACAAAAAAGGGATAGAGAGAAAGTAGAGAAAAGAGGGAGGGAAAAGAAAAAGAGGAGAAGCAAAGAAGAGAAAAGAAAAAGAGAGAAGGGTGGGCGAGTGTACAGTGGAGCTGTGTTAAGCATATGAACTAATGCTTGAACTAGGGGAAGGTTTGGTAGGGAAGGTTTGCCTATTTGCCGATGACTCTAAAGTGTGCAATAGGGTTGATATTCCTGGAGGCGTCTGTAATATGGTAAATGATTTAGCTTTACTAGATAAATGGTCAAAGCAATGGAAACTGCAGTTTAATGTTTCCAAATGTAAAATAATGCACTTGGGGAAAAGGAATCCTCAATCTGAGTATTGTATCGGCAGTTCTGTGTTAGCAAATACTTCAGAAGAAAAGGATTTAGGGGTAGTGATTTCTGACAGTCTCAAAATGGATGAACAGTGCAGTCAGGCGGTAGGGAAAGCAAGTAGGATGCTTGGCTGCATAGCTAGAGGTATAACAAGCAGGAAGAGGGAGATTATGATCCCACTATATAGAATGCTGGTGAGACCACGTTTGGAATACTGTGTTCAGTTCTGGAGACCTCACCTACAAAAAGATATTGACAAAATTGAACGGGTTACAAGAATGGTGGAAGGTCTTAAGCATAAAACGTATCAGGAAAGACTTCATGAACTCAATCTGTATAGTCTGGAGGACAGAAGGAAAAGGGGGGACATGATCGAAACATTTAAATATATTAAAGGGTTAAATAAGGTCCAGGAGGGAAGTGTTTTTAATAGGAAAGTGAACACAAGGACAAGGGGACACAATCTGAAGTTAGTTGGGGGAAAGATCAAAAGCAACATGAGAAAATATTATTTTACTGAAAGAGTAGTAGATCCTTGGAACAAACCTCCAGCAGACGTGGTTGGTAAATCCACAGTAACTGAATTTAAACATGCCTGGGATAAACATATATCCATCCTAAGATAAAATACAGAAAATAGTATAAGGGCAGACTAGATGGACCATGAGGTCTTTTTCTGCCGTCAGACTTCTATGTTTCTATGTTTCTAATTTTAAATTTATTAGCTTATTCCCAACTTTTGGTGGGCCAAGTACACTCGTGTTTCACCACCCCAGGCTCCAAAGGCTTCCCAGAAGCCAGGGGAGGGTAAAAATGCCCTCCCCATCCCCCTGGAGGCTCTCTGGAAGCCAAAAACGCCCTCCGAGAGCCTCTGTGCAAGCCAAAAATCAGCTGACCAGCACACCCATGCATGTTGGAGCTGAGCTAGGGGAACGGCTCACGTGCCAGCAGGTATAAAGCCCTTCATGGCATTGGACCAAAATATCTCCGGGACCGTCTTCTGCCACACGAATCCCAGCGACCAGTTAGGTCCCACAGAGTTGGCCTTCTCCGGGTCCCGTCGACTAAACAATGTCGTTTGGCGGGACCCAGGGGAAGAGCCTTCTCTGTGGCCGCCCCGGCCCTCTGGGACCAACTCCCCCCAAATATCAGAGTTGCCCCTACCCTCCTTGCCTTTCGTAAGCTCCTTAAAACCAACCTCTGTCGTCAGGCATGGGGGAATTGAGATATTCCCTTCCCCCTAGGCTTATAAAATTTATGCATGGTATGTCTGTATGTATGATTGGTTTCTTAAATTGGGGTTTTTTACATTACTTTTAATATTAGATTTGTTCATATTGTCCTTTTACTGTTGTTAGCCGCCACGAGTCTGCGGAGAGGGGCGGCATACAAATCTAATAAGTAAGTAAGTAAGTAAGTAAATAAATAAATAAGTGAATGAATGAATGAATGAATGAATGAATGAATGAATGAATGAATGGCTCTATGTGCCATCTGTGGCACCCGTGCCATAGGTTCACCATCACTGTTCTAGGTCATCCTTCTAATCCAACCCTCAGCCCAAGCAAAAAACCTTATACCAGTGATTGCTAACCTTTTCCGGACCGAGTGCCCAAATCATGCGCATGCACACACAAATTCATATGCATGTGTCCAAACCCCCAAAATGCAATGGGCGTTGCCTTCCGCACATGCCCCATCTCGCATGTACGGCTCCCCACACATGCCCTGCCCCCCTGCATGCGTATGTGGGCCCCTTCACATGTGCTCCACCCCCAAGCATGCACGGCAGACACCAAAGACCAGCTGGGCAGCGGGCGTTATGTAAGCATGTGCGCCAGAGCTGAACTGTGGGGCAATTGCTTGTGTGGCATCAGATTGGGCATTGCATGCCACCTCTAGTCCCATAGGTTCACCAGTATGTCCCTATACTATGACAGATGGACTTAAATAAGTCATTCTCTTTTTGAAAGCTTCCAGTTGCCCTGTTTCTCCAAAAATAAGACAGCGTCTTATATTAACGTTTGCTCCCAAAGATGTGCTACATCTTATTTTCAAGGGATGTCTTTTTTGTTTTCAATGAAGAAGAATTCACATTTATTACTGAACAAAAAAAAATGAACATTTATTATATACTGTACAGTCTTCGGAGAGGCGGCATACAAATCTAATAAATAAATAAATGAATAAATAAGTTGTCATCACAAACCAGCATAACCAGACAAACTGTGAATCCTATCAAGAATTTATTACTGCTACCGTACCATTATTTCCATGTACAACAATTATACTTTCTTCAAATATATGTTATATACAGTGGAACCCCGACATAACAGCTGCTCTACTTAAGAGCAACTCGAGATAAGAGCTGGGAGGGGAGAGATATTTTTGTTCTACTTACAAGCCCAAATTCGAGATACAAGCGCCAAGGAGCTGTCTCCTGAAGCCAAACGCTAACTTCCGCGTTCGGCTTCAGGAGACAGCTGCGAAGCGGCGCGCGTGTTTTAAAAGGTTGCAGCCGGCCTGGGGGGCTCGGAGGGGTGCTTGCAGCTTTCTTTCTTGCTCTTTTTCTTTCTCTCTTTTACCTTCCCTTCCTCTATTTCTTCTTTTCTTTCTCCTTCCCACCTTCTTCCCTCCCTCCCTCCCTCCCTTCACTCATTCCTCTCTTACTCTCCCCTTTCATAAGTTTCCTTGCTTCCTTCCTCTGTTCCTGTCCCTTCCCTCTTTCCTTCCTTCCTTCCCACCCTCCGTCCATTCATTCACCCATTCCTCTCTTGATCGCTTAAAGCCGGTCCCTGGTGCAAAAAGGGTTGGGGACCTCTGTCCTACAGGATTGGGTGGCAGAGAAGTTGAACATATGTAAATTTAAAAGTTTAAGAAAGTTTACAAGTTAAGTGAAAGAAACTTCATTATTCATTTATATGTACATGTACATTTCTTCATTAAAAACATGTCTTTCTGCATAATTTAGACTAACTTTGTGAGTTTTTTGAGGGCTGGAACCAATTAAAATTATTTACATTAATTCCTATGGGGAAAAGTCGTTCGAGATAAGAGCTGCTCGACTTAAGAGCCCAGGTCCGGAACGAATTAAACTCGTATCTCGAGGTACCACTATATCCTGTTTGGGAATGCTGTGAAACAAAACATCTCCTATGTCTTACTTTTAGGGGATGCTTTATATTAGGCAATTCTATGAAATCTCTCCTATGTCTTACTTTCGGGGGTGACTTATTTTTGGGGAAACAGGGTATGAAGCTCCTGCAACTTCTGAAGGCAACTTCTGGTCCGTTGGTTGATTGTTCTCACTGTCAGAAAATTTCTCCTTATTTCTAGGTTGAATCTCTCCTAGTCTGATTTTCATTTTCTGTGATAGCCCCTCAAATATTGGGCAAGTCATGTTTGTATTCTAGGCCAACTTTATTGTTTATCTTCACTATTATGAAGCGTGTGGATTTCATTGACCTATGAAGCCCTTCATGGCACCGGGCCAGATTATCTCCGGGACCGCCTTCTGCTGCACGAATCCCAGCGACCAGTTAGGTCCCACAGAGTGGGCCTTCTCCGGGTCCCGTCGACTAAACAATGCCGTTTGGCGGGACCCAGGGGAAGAGCCTTCTCTGTGACGGCCCCGACCCTCTGGAACCAACTCCCCCCAGAGATTAGAATAGCCCCCACCCTCCTTGCCTTTCGTAAGCTCCTTAAAACCCACCTCTGCCGTCAGGCATGGGGGAACTGAGATATTCTTTCCCCCTAGGCTTCTACAATTTATGCAAGGTATGTCTGTATGTATGATTGATTTTATAACAAGGGTTTTTAACTGTTTTAATATTGGATTGTCACGTGCTGTTTTTATCACTGTTGTTAGCCGCCCCGAGTCTACGGAGAGGGGCGGCATACAAATCCAATAAATAAATAAATAAAATATATAAATTATTATAGCCAGAGTCCACAGGAACGTAGTTCCATCACTTCCATTTTCTTTGGAACTAATCAGACATAGGTAGCAACGGCAATAGCACTTAGACTTATATACCACTTCATAGTGCTTTACAACCCTCTCTAAGCAGTTTATAGAGTTAGCCTATTGTCCCCAGCAATCTGGACCCTCATTTTACCAACCTCGGGAGGATGGAAGGCTGAGTCAATCTTGAGCCAGTCAGGATCGAACTCATGGCAATGGGCAGAGTCTGCCTGCAATACTGCATGTTAACCACTGCACCACAACAGCTAGACAGATGTTAATCTATGGGGGTTAGGCTATCTATCAGGAATCGAAATCTACACTTTAGATGAGTATACGGCAGGGGTCCCCAAACTTTTTACACAGGGGGCCAGTTCACTGTCCCTCAGACTGTTGGAGGGCCGGACTATAAAAAACCCTATGAACAAATCCCTATGCACACTGCACATACCTTATTTAAATAAAAAATAAAATGGGAACAAATACAATATTTAAAATAAAGAAGAAGTAATAAGTAATTAAGTAATTAATAATTAAGTAATAAAGAAATTTATACTTCTTTATTAACAAGTAAATTTAAACTTAAATCAACAAACTCCATTTCTCCTTCCTTCCTTCCTTCCCTCCTTCCTTCCCTCCCTCCTTCCTCTCCACTTCTTTCTTCCCTCTTCCTTTTCTCTCATTTGTTTCATTTTCCTCTCCCTCGTTCTTTCCCTCCATCATTTTCTCATTTTTCTCTTTCTCTCTCTCTCTTTCCATCTCTCCCTCTTCCTTTCTCTCTCCCTCTCCCTCTCTATCTCTCCCTCTTTCTCTTTCTTTTTTTCTCTCTGTCCCTCTCTCTTGCTCTCTCTCTCTCTTCTCTCTTTCTTTCACTCACTCTCTTTCTAATTCTCCCTCTTTGTATCTCTCACACTTTCTCTTTCTCCCCCTCTCTCTATTTCTCCCTTTCTCTCCCTTTCTATCTCTCCTCTTCATTTCTCTCTCCCTCTCTATTTCTCCCTCTTTCTCTCTTTTATTATATCGATCGGTAAAATCTCGTGTGCTGCCGCGGGCCGGTTAAAAGACCTCAGCGGGCCGCATCTGACCCGCGGGCCGTAGTTTGGGGACCGCTGGTATACGGTATATTTGTTTTAGAACCCATCCAGTTTTTTTGGTGCTCAGCAATTGCAGGAAGCTGTCAGAATGGTATATATACAAAACTGACTTTTAGTTTAACTTTTTTTAATTGAGTTATATTGTAAAATACAAAAGTAAATAGGAAAGCAGTGGGGAGGAAAGTGAAGAAGGGTAAAAAAAGAAAAGTAAGTAAAAGAAACATTGACTTTCAACTCTCTTCGTTGCTGTAAAATAAGGTATCAACATCAAAGCACAACTTTTAGCTTTTTCATAATAATATGAACCAGTCATTTGTGTAAAGATCTATCAACCTACTATGTAAAACCCAAAATCAAAGTTTCATTCTTTTCCACTTCAAACACGAAGTTCAGAAGCGGTCTCCTGTACAAAATTTAACTTTTAAGAAACACATACTCCTCTTAAGTACACAAAAAACGCTTTGAAAACTGTAGCTAAACATGTACCTCCCTGTGGTTTTCTGCTTTTTGGACTTGGTGTTTTCTGACTTATAAAGGAAGATGTGTTGAGTGTACATCCTCCAAGCTGTTCCAAAAATAGCCCTTAATCCAATTTCAAGCTTTTTTTGTAGTGCCACCTACCTATCTAAAGAGGCACTAAATCTGGGACACATAGAAGATGGTGTTGTTTTTGCAACAGTCTAGTTGGCCACCTGCAGTAAAATATTGTATTAGAAGACCTAGGTCATTCTATGATGAAGGCAAGAGTCCGGAAGCATCTTTTTATTAAAAGGCAGAAACTTTGATGAGCTACAGCTCACTTGAGCTGATTTGTCATTTGATGAAATAAACTGTGGCTCCCAATAGTACAGCGTTCCCTCGATTTTCGCGGGTTCGAACTTCGCAAATAGTCTATACCACGGTTTTTCAAAAAATATTAATTAAAAAATACTTCGCAGTTTTTTCCTATACCACGGTTTTTCCCACCCAATGACGTCATGTGTCATCGCCAAACTAATAATTTTTGCAAATAAATACAAAAAAAATAATCATTGTTAATAAATAATTATGTTTATAAATTTCAGGATCACTAAGTGTCTTATTTAATGGTGAGTACCAGTAATAATGGTGAGTAAATGGTTGCTAAGGGAATGGGAAATGGTAATTTAGGGGTTTAAAGTGTTAAGGGATGGTTTGTGAGACTGTCCATAGCCAAAAATGGTGTATTTACTTCCGCATCTCTACTTCGCGGAAATTCGACTTTCGCGGGCGGTCTCGGAACGCATCCCCTGCGGAAATTGAGGGAACACTGTATACTCAAATAACACAACCTAGATCTGAATGAATGAAACATTCTTGTGGAATACTGTGTTCTGTATAAAGTTGAATGTGCCCTTTGAAAAACCCATGAAATAGCAATCCATGTAAGATGAACGGTGAAGTAGCGAGGGATTACCCTATACAACAAAGTGGTAATTGATACCATCTTTATCTTTTAATAATAATTCTCTTCCCATTTGAGAGTTGAAAGACCTAGAAACATAGAAGTCTGACGGCAGAAAAAGACCTCATGGCCCATCTAGTCTTCCCTTATACTATTTCCTGTATTTTATCTTAGGGTGGATATATGTTTATTCCAGGCATGTTTAAATTCAGTTACTGTGGATTTACCAACCACGTCTGCTGGAAGTTTGTTCCAAGGATCTACTACTCTTTCAGTAAAATAATATTTTCTCACGTTGCTTTTGATCTTTCCCCCAACTAACTTCAGATTGTGTCCCCTTGTTCTTGTGTTCACTTTCCTATTAAAAACACTTCCCTCCTGAACCTTATTTAACCCTTTAACATATTTAAATGTTTCAATCATGTCCCCCCTTTTCCTTCTGTCCTCCAGACTATACAGATTGAGTTCATGGAGTCTTTCCTGATACGTTTTATGCTTGAGACCTTCCATCATTCTTGTAGCCCGTCTTTGTACCCGTTCAATTTTGTCAATATCTTTTTTTAGGTGAGGTCTCCAGAACTGAACACAGTATTCCAAATGTGGTCTCACCAGCGCTCTATATAAGGGGATCACAATCTCCCTCTTCCTGCTTGTTATACCTCTAGCTATGCAGCCAAGCATCCTACTTGCTTTTCCTACCGCCCGACCAATTGCTCACCCATTTTGAGACTGTCAGAAATCACTACCCCTAAATCCTTTTCTTTTGAAGTTCTTGCTAACACAGAACTGCCAATGCAATACTCAGATTGAGGGTTCCTTTTCCCCAAGTGCATTATTTTACATTTTACATTACCTAGAATTGGTTTAAGCCAGTTGCCTTTTCTTAACCTGTTTTGTTGTCGTTGTTGTTGTTGTTCCCCAGGCAGAATGTCCACCTGGCTGTTCACGCTGAGAACTTCAAGTCTGAAATTGTCGATGTGAAGAAGATGAGAGACATTTGGTCATGGATTCCTGAGCGGTTTGCCCTTTGCCAACCTCTGCTGCTGTTTACCACCTCCGAGCATGGCTTCAGCCTAAACAGGTAGCAATTTACAGTGATACCTCGTCTTACGAACTTAATTGGTTCCCGGGACGAGGTTTGTAAGGTGAAAAGTTTGTAAGACGAAACAATGTTTCCCATGGGAATCAATGGAAAAGCGATTAATGCGTGCAAGCCCAAAACTCACCCCTTTTGCCAGCCGAAGCGCCCGTTTTTGCACTGCTGGGATTCCCCTGAGGCTCCCCTCCATGGGAAACCCCACCTCCGGACTTCCGTGTTTTTGTGATGCTGCAGGATCCCAGCAGAGGAATCCCAGCAGCGCAAAAATGGGCGCTTTGCTGGCAACGGAAGTCCAGCGGTGGGGTTTCCAGTGAGGGGAGCCCCAGCGAAATTGCAGCATCGCAAAAACACAGAAGTCCGGAGGTGGGTTTCCCATGGAGGGGAGACTCAGGGGAATCCCAGCAGCGCAAAAACAGACGCTTTTCTGGCAACGGAAGTCCGGAGGTGGGGTTTCCAGTGAGGGGAGCCTCAGCGAAATTGCAGCAAAATGCCCTCCCCTGCCCACCCCACCCCCAAGGCCATTTGGAGGCCAAAACCGCCCTCCCAGAGCCTTTGTGCAAACCGAAAAACATCTGGACGGTGCACACATGTTCAGTGGAACTGAGCTAGGGCAATGGCTCACATGCCAGCATGTGCTACCTGTGGCATGCGTGCCATTGGTTCCCCATCACAGTCCTAGGGGAATGTATTCAACTAGTAGAAGATGAATTAATGTTTCAGTAGAAGTTGAACTGATGTTTCATAAAGGCATCTTTTTACATCTATGTTTATACATTAGGTTTTACCCACATTGTGAGGGACATGAGCCAACTCTCCTTTTGATTAAAACAACTATGCAAGAGGTAAGTGAGAGGATAAAGAACAGCTCCCTTGATGAAACTTTATAAGTTTGAATAAAGCAATGACTTCAGATTTTCTTCCCCTAAACAAAAGCAGAAATTGCCATTGTCTCTTTCTTTTCAACAAAAGTCCCCTTGACTTGTTTAATGCTTCCATTTGTTGCACTTACTACCCAAAATTAATTAGAGGCACGCTCGGATATTTAACACTCTTGGCTTGTATTCTGCCAGAGTTGAGATGACAACTGAAACAGCAGCTGTTGTCAGACCCAAGAACGACACATGCCGTTACTTAAAAATAGTTTCCTGTATTGTTCTTCACCGACAGACAGAATCTTGCCGGACTAAAGCAACCATCTGCATAACTGTAGATATACCACTAGGGAGGGCCCGTCCTTTTTCCCTACCAGACATTCTAAGCTCTGCTGACTCTTTGCCCTCTGGAAAGCAGCCCCTCCTTGCTGGGAATCCAGACTACATTCCACCACAGCTATATTGACTTTTTGAAGATATCCGCTTCTATTATGGTCCGCCTGCAGAGCTGGCAGCAGAGTCAGACAGTGAGGAGGCTGGGGAGGAATATGGGCCAGGCCCTGGAGAAGGCTCGGTGTCAGAGGCAAAGATCCAGCCTGGGCCATCTCGGAGGTCTGTGCTGACTCCAAAATCTCCGGAGACTGACATGTTCCCAATGCACGCATGCGCAGAGCTGCCAAGAGGCAAGAACAGTTACAGGGGAGAAGGACCACTCAGGAGTAAAGCTTGGAGATGATTGGCCCCTCCCATAGGCTATAAAAGTGGAACAAAGTGATGTGCTCGTTGCAGGAAGCAACTTCGTTCACTTTGTCTCAACATTCAGTTCTGACTCCATGTTTCTGTTTGGCCTTGCAACGCTCCTTGCCAATTAGGTCTTTGGCAGCGTGTCAAGAGAGACAAAGGTTGGTGCTTAATCAGCCTTCTTCCAAAGGACTTTTGTCGGACTCATTAATATTGTTTGAGACTTATTATAGCTGGGAATGAACATAATTCACAGCTGTTAAAATAAAAGAGGTTTGGGGATGCCGTGTGCCCTGTATTATTTATCAGGAAGCCTAGCTCAGAACAGCTTCCTATAACAGTGTCTTGTTTACTGTGTCCCCTCCTAGGTCTGTGGGGCTTATTTGTCGACCGATTGGCATGAACGCAAACGAGGAGGAGGCAAGCTAAGTTTCTTCGGGACAGGAGAATGTTTTGTATTCAGGGTAAGAAACCTTTGTTTGTTTGTTTGATTGATTTGCCATCTCTCTCTTAGGATTCGGGCAGCTTACAACATATAAAGGAACAATATAGCATCCTAAATCCAATTAAATTAATTTAATAATATAAAAAACCTAAAAATCCCTCATTCCCATTCAATCAACTAACTTACAATACATTTGTCGGCCACGGTGGGGCTAGAGTTTAGTGGCCCAAAACCTGGAGGCATAAATGAGTCTTCAGACTCTTGCGGAAGGCGAGGAGGGTGGGGCAGTATGAATCTCTGGGGGGAGCTGATTCCAGAGGGCTGGGGCCCCCACAGGGAAGGCTCTTCCCCTAGATCCCGCCAAGCGACCGTGCCTAGTTGACGGGGCCTGGAGAAGGCCAATTCTGTGGGATCTAACTGGTCGCTGGGACTCATGCAGCAGAAGACCATCCCACAAGTAAGTCTTCGGAGAGGGGCGGCATACAAATCTAATAAATTATTATTATTATTATAATCTGGTCCGGTGCTGTGCAGGGCTTTATAAGTCATAACCAATTATTCAATTCAATTCAATTTATTAGATTTGTATGCCGCCCCTCTCCAAAGACTCGGGGCGGCTCACAACCATAATAAAAACAATATTCCAGCAAAAACAAATCTAATATTAAAAAGCACATAAAACCCTATCATATTTAAAAAAGCAAACAACATATACATACCCAAACATTAAATATAAAAAAGCCTGGGGGAAAGGTGTCTCAACTCCCCCTTGCCTGGCAGTATAGATGGCTCTTGAGTAATTTACGAAAGACAAGGAGTGTGGGGGCAGTTCTAATCTCCGGGGGGGAGTTGATTCCAGAGGGCCGGGGCTGCCACAGAGAAGGCTCTTCCCCTGGGGTCTGCCAAACGACATTGTTTGGTCGACAGGACCGGAGAAGGCCAACATCACTCTTCACTTCTAGCTTGAGCGAATTTGCTTTTTCATATAATCTCCTGCCTTCTTCCAGCTGGTGCCCGAAGTGGAACGATACGAATGGGTTGTCATCAAACACCCAGAACTCACAATGACTGGCTCTGAGCAAGAAAACAATTCTTCGGTTGTCTCTGACTCCCCTTCCTCTACCAATCTCCCCCCGGATCCTTCCAGTCGCCTTTCACCTTTCCTTTCGGCCCGGCATTTCAACCTGCCTTCCAAAGCAGCCTCCATGTTTATGGCCGGTAACGCCGAATGCATCATCGTAGGTAGGTTTCCAGTTCTCAGACTCCTCTCAAACTGGCTGTTTGTTATTTCTAGAGAGAAATGAGTCTTAGGTTCTATGCCAGTGATGGCGAAACCTTTTTTTCCTCGGGTGCTGAAAGAGCATGGGCACGAATGCCCACACCCATAATTCAATGCCTGGGGAGGGTGATAACAGCTTCCCCTGCCCCCCAGAAGCCCTCTGGAGGCCGGAAACAGCCTGTTTCCCAACATCTGGTGGGTCCAGTAGGCTCGTGTTTTGCCCTCCGCAAGCTTCAAAGGCTTCCCTGGAGTCTGGCGAGGCTAAAAACGCCCTCCCCCATCCCCCTAGAGCAGTGATGGAGAAACCTTTTTCCCCTCGGGTGCCGAAAGAGAGTGGACACATGCTATTATGCCTGGATAGGGCGAAAACAGCTTCCTCCCCCAGTCTCCGTGGGGCCTCTTTAGGAATCTCCTGGGAGGAAACAGGGCCGGAAAAGGCAGGGAGAAGCCTTCGTGGGGCCTCTCTAGGAATCTCCTAGGAGGAAACAGGGTCGGAAAAGGCAGAGAGAAGCCTCCGTGGGGCCTCTCTAGGAATCTCCTGGGAGGAAATGACTAGAAAAGGCAGGGAGAAGCCTCCGTGGGGCCTCTCTGGGAATCTCCTGGGATGAAACAGGGCTAGAAAAGGCAGGGAGAAGCCTCCGTGGGGCCTCTCTAGAAATCTCCTGGGAGGAAACAGGGCTGGAAAAGGCAGGGAGAAGCCTCCATGGGGCCTCTCTAGGAATCTCCTGGGAGGAAACAGGGCTGGAAAAGGCAGGGAGAAGCCTCCGTGGGGCCTCTCTAGGAATCTCCTGGGAGGAAACAGGGCTGGAAAAGGCAGGGAGAAGCCTCCGTGGTGCCTATCTAGGAATCTCCAGGGAGGAAACAGGGCTGGAAAAGGCAGGGAGAAGCCTCAATGGGGCCTCTCTAGGAATCTCATAGGAGGAAACAGGGTTGGAAAATGCGGGGAGAAGCCTCCATGGGGCCTCTAGGAATCTCCTAAGAGGAAACAGGGCCTCCACCCTCCCTGTGGTTTCCCCAATCGCACACATTATTTGCTTTTACATTGATTCCTATGGGGAAAAATTGCTTCTTCTTACAAACTTTTCTACTTAAGAACCTGGTCACCTAACGAATTAAGTTCGTAAGGAGAGGTACCACTGTATAACCACCGTATTGTGGGAATGGCACCAAGACTTGGACATTCCAAAAGGTGACCACGTCTCTCTTCTTCTTTGCAGGTGGTGGTGATGGCCAAGCTCTCTACCTTGATGCCGACTTGAATCACGGAAGGACAAGTCATTGCAACACTTTCAACAATCAACCGTTGTGCTCCGAAAATTTCCAGATAGCTATCATGGAAGTTTGGGGGTTCAAGGACACTATGAACAGCTGAGCTAGTCAACTGTTGACCAGCCCACAATGTGTTTCTCAAGTTTCCGTCTCCAGTTGCAGGAACCAAGCTATCCTTTGAAGCTGCCCCGCCCACCCAAAAAAATTAAGCTGCTTTATACTTTGTAAAAAGCTAAATTGGAAGATCTCAGTTAAATCGGAGGGGAACCTAGTTGTTTAGTGCCGTGTTTTTGTACGTGGTTCTGTGTAGCCTCGATGATTAGCCTCTTTCTGCTCTATTGAGTTCCATGCACAACCTGTTATATTTGGTGGGAAGGCCGGGGGGGGGTCTTAACATCCCCCCCCTCCCTCGGTCGATCCATAACTCCGTCAATCATTGCCATCACTTGAGGCATTTAGATGTTCGTTTGTTTTTCAGACCTTGACAAATGTGGCTCAACCACTGATTCCACCACCGAGTCTCGTTTCTTATAAATGTGAGCTGATTTCTCTTGGTTTTCCCCTCATTCTCACCCTCGGCGTATTACACCCTTCTAGGTCTACAGTAGATGGAGAGATCTTAATGCCATAGCATACAATCACCTTTAGATCCAATTCATTATTTTCAGGGACTTACTTCCTTAAACCCATTGAACCCCTGTTTTGTGTGTGTGTGTGTGTGTGTGTGTGTGTGGATGTGAATCCATTATACAGTGGTACCTCGACATACGAGTCTAATTCGTTCCAGACCCGAGCTCGTATGTCGATCAACTCGCATCTCGAACGAATGCCTTTAGACTTTGTGTTTCACGCCGAGATAACTGGGAGCAAGGAGATTCTTGCGCCACCTAGTGGAAGCTCAGCTCGTATCCCGAATTTGAGCTCGGGTGTCGAACAGAAATTTTGCTCGTGTCTCGGCTCGTAACTTGGAATACTCGCGTGTGGAGCAGCTCGTATCTAGAGGTACTACTGTATCTGCTAATAGAATGGATTCACATTATATGTGGATTCACGGCTAACTTTACTGACCATTCCAATATGTGGGGGAATATCTTTCAGGAGTCTTAATTTTCATTCTGCAGAGATACACTGATCTTCAGGTGTTAAGGGAACCCCCCAACCCTCATCATATATATATATATATTGTTTACATTCCTGGTAACCGCATATCAGTTATATACTTATTTTAGGCAATAGCTTCATGCCACTGAAGTCCAATGCGATATATACAGAAATATACCCACCCGTCTTGATCCAGCGCTATAACTTGGTCCTTCTCTAGACCAGTGTTTCCCAACCTTGGCAACTTGAAGATATTTGGACTTCAACTCCCAGAATTCCCCAGCCAGCAAATACTGGCTGGGGAATTCTGGGAGTTGAAGTCCAGATATCTTCAAGTTGCCAAAGTTTGGAAACACTGCTCTAAACTATCCCTCTGCATTGGTGCTTAGAGAAAAACAGTATTTCCAAAGCAGTATTAGCCACCTGATCCGAAACAGTTGATTGGGATATAAACCGACGGTTTCTCTAATTTGTCCATTAATTAGGACTGGTTGAGTTCTTCCAGCTTGCAATTTTTTTCAGTGACATGATTACCTCTCTTCCTCTTTGTTTTGGTGCTGTGCATCTTTATTTTTCATGTGCTGAATATGTATGAATGTGCATATTTTACTTCCAATGGTGGGGTTCTTCCCCCCTCCTCCCTCCATCCCTCCAGAGACATTTGTTGACTTTCTGGACCATGTAACCTTTTTTCCACTTCATAATTTATATCTCCTTTTTCATCCAGTTGTCCTGGCCTAGGTCTGTATAAAGTGTGTGTGACTCTGACCGTCCAGAAATCCAATTAATTTTAATATAATAAATAAATAAACTGAATATGTGGGGTCAGAGTTGGCTCCGCTATGAAGATGTGGACATGAAGCTCCTAATAAATAACTGGATTTCTTCTGAACCTTGGCTCGAGGCTCATGATTTAATTAGGGCATCGTTCGGAACTCTGATACATCTTTCGTTAGTTGCTGTTCAGATAAACCCTAAGGGAAAGGTCAGTGTAAAGTTTCTTTCAAATCACATTTGATCACAGGTAGCCCGTCAACAATTCGGACGCTCCTCCGGGTCCTGTCGGCTATGCAATGTAGGTTGTTGGGCCCGCAGGGAAGGGTCTTTTCTGTGACCGCCCTGGCCCTATGGAATCAACTACCCACCGATGTCTGTACTGGCCTTCCGAAATAAATAAACTGTGAAGATCTGGTTTTGCCAGCAGGCCTGGGGGCCATGAGTGAACTGAGTGGTTGATATGTATATGTGGCTAATTGGATTGTTTGTTAGGGTTTATTAATTGTTTATTAACTGTTAGTATAATGGGATTTTTAGGATTTTTACCATTTATATTTGATTTTTCACATTGTATTTTATTATTGTTGTTGTAAGCTGCCCTGAGTCCCAGTGGGATTAGGTGGCATAGAAGCCTAAATTAATAAATAAATAAATTTAGACCACAATTTCCGCGATAAAGTAAGGTGATTGTTAAGGAAGTCGTGCGAAACTTAACAATATTTTTTTAAACTACGTGCTTGTTAAGCAAATCCAGGTTTTCCCATGGCTTTTGTCAGAAGCCAGCTTGGAAAGGATGAGTTGTCCTTGGAATTCTGCAATCTTTGTAGATGCATTCTGGTTGCCAAGCTCCCAAATATTGGAACAAGTGACTGTGGAGATGCCACAGAGGTTTTAAAGGTGAGGATGGGGAGTAAGGGACTGTTTTCAGTGCCATTGTAACTTTAATACGTGTTACTAATTAAAAAGTGGCAAGTTGAGGGCTACCCTGTTTCTCCCCAAATAAGATATCCCCTGATAATAAGCCCAATCAGGCAATAAGACCAAGCGCTTATTTCAAGGTTCAAAAAAAATATAAGACAGAGTCTTATTTTCAGGAAATATGGTATCTATCTATCTATCTACCTACCTACCTACCTACCTACCTATCATCTATTTATCTGTCTATCATCTATGCATCTATCATCTATCTATGTATCCTCTATCTATCTATCTATCTATTTATCTATCTATCTATCTATCTACCTTGTTTCCACCTCAAAATAAGACATCCCCTGATAATAAGCCCGATCACGCAATAAGGCCAAGTGCTTATTTCAAGGTTCAAAAAAAATATAAGACAGTCTTATTTTCAGGGAAAAACGGTATCTGTCTGTCTGTCTGTCTGTCTACCTATCTAACTATCATTTATTTATCTGTCTATCATCTAACTATCATCTATGCATCTATCATCTATCTATGTATCCTCTGTCTATCTATCTATCTATCTATCTATCTATCTATCTATCTATCTATCTATTTACTATATCTATCTACCTTGTTTCCACCTCAAAATAAGACATCCCCTGATAATAGACCCGATAGGGTTTTTGAGTGCATGGCAAATAAAGCCAAGCACTTATTTCAGGGTTCAAAAAAATATAAGACAGGGTCTTATTTTCAGGAAAACACAGTACCTGTACATGAAAAGGCCAAACTTTTTTCTTGGAAATATACAGTAGTTTGGGGGCAGGGTGTTTTTCCTGCTTTGCTATAATATTATTGCATGGTCAATAATATTTTCCCAAGCTGATACCCTTCACATATTGGGGCTTCGATTCCTAGGATCTCCAGCAAGCAATGCCATTTCATAGGTTGCAATTATGGGATGTTTAATGTTTGTTTGTTTGTTTGTTTGTTTATTTGTTTGTTTATTTATTTATTTATTTATTTATTTATTTATTTATTTATTTATTTATTTATTTATTTGATTTTTATGCCGCCCTTCTCCTTAGACTCAGGGCGGCTTACAACATGTTAGCAATAGCATTTTTTAACAGAGCCAGCCTATTGCCCCCACAATCCGGGTCCTCATTTGACCCATCTCGGAAGGATGGAAGGCTGAGTCAACCTTGAGTCGGTGATGAGATTTGAACTGCTGATCTTCAGATCTACAAGTCAGCTTCAGTGGCCTGCAGTACAGCACTCTACCTGCTGCACCACCCCGGCTCATAGTTGCTCAATGCCTCCTGTGAGGTATCATGTAGTTGGGTCTAACTGGTGCTGAATGCTTCTTTATAACATGGTGGCCTGCCCTCTTATCAATAAACTATCTTTGGATCAAAGAGTACTACACAGTTTTCATCCAGTCTTCAAAACTCCTTCTTTAGGAAAAGCTGTTAAGAAAGTAGCAGATGTATAGCTTCAGGGGGTCTTGAAAAACTAGATTTTTCTTTCCAGTCAAATGCCGGACCAGTTACCACCCACTGTTATGAAAGTAAGATGGCCATATCTTTTCTAAATAAATAAATACATTTTCCTAATATTTTCTTCTATCAATATCAAAACTTATATTTATAAAAGTGTGAATAAAAAACAATTAAACAATCAATTAAACAGAACAATTAAACAATCAGAAAACAGTATAGCCTTATGTTGCAAAATAAATTAAATGCATAATATATGCCTATTTATCATCAAAAAATACTTTTCCCCTAATTTCCTTAGACTGGAATACAGGTAGTCCTGAACTGATCCCTGGAATTTAACCTGAAATTATGGTTGTTGTACGGCATTGTGGTCATTACGCAGGTCACCAATGACTGCACCCAAATTTTAAAACTTTTTCTGCAGAGTCAGTAAGCAAGTACCATGGTTGTATTGATGGTTGTCAACTATACAATATGTTCAGACACTTCTTTTAAAAAGGAATGACAAGGTAGTATTGTCCGTCTAGTCCTCTAGATGTCAGTGGTCACTTCATATAGGATCTAGCTGAGTAGTAGAACTAATTTGCTGAGTTAATTATTTGCTAAATGCATCACAGGGCTGGTGACAATGCCGCTCAATCCGAATAGAGCTGGGAGAAGCCTTAGAGGTGAGAACAATTAATTGGTGCAACAGTTTGTCTTCAGAAGTTTGGGTTTTCCATCACTGAAAGTTATTAAGAAGAGGCTGGACAGCCATTTGTCCAGAATACTCACAGATTAACAAAGTTGGAAGGGACCTTGCAGGTCATCTAGTCCAGTGTTTCCCAACCTTGGCAACTTGAAGATATCTGGACTTCAACTCCCAGAATTCCCCAGCCAGCAAATGCTGGCTGGGGAATTCTGGGAGTTGAAGTCCAGATATCTTCAAGTTGCCAAGGTTGGGAAACACTGATCTAGTCCAACCCCCTGGGCCAAGCAGCAGACCCTACATCTGCCTCTACCTAGGATCAAACTCCCAAACTCCTGATTGTGATGCAAGAGTGCCACCTCTAGGCCACAGCCTATGGTACATGGCTCCTGCCTTCAGCAGGGGGTTGGACTAGAAGACCTCCAAGGTCTCTTCCAACTCTGTTATTCTGTTGTTTTCCAACACATGGCTTCCATATAAAGCATTACAACTTGCTGTGTTGAAAAAGTACTTTTCTATATGTTGTGGTTAGCTCTGGCCCAGCTCCTGCCCCAAGGACTGTGGATGTGGGGGAGACATCCACATGCTGCAGGCCTGTTTTGCCCCCGGTGGAATCTGCTGATGAAGGCTCCTCTGACCAAGAAGACATGAGTGACAGGGAGGAGGAGAGTGGGGCAGACAGCTCAGAAGGAGATCAATGATCTAGCTCCTCCTTGGATTCAGAACAAGAGTTAATGATACAGCCACGCATGCGGAGAGTGATGCATAGGCAACAACAACTGAAAGATTATTATCAAAGAAAATGAGGCCACCTGTGGTTGGGTGGGGCTGTGGTAGTTAGTGAAGCTGCTATAAAGAGCAGCCTGTGGGTTTGGCCATTGTGGAGGATTATCTGATTGTTGTGTTTCGTGATTGCTTTACTGACTTTGACCTTTTGTGTGCTGATTTTTCCCCGCTTTGAAACTAAACCAGAGCAAAGTGTGTTTCACTTTGTGAAAGAAGAAGGACTGTGAATTGCCTCACAGCTGCAAGCTAAGTATCACAGAACTGATAAGGGACTTGTGCAAATTACCGGTTTGTTTGGAGACCAGTGCTCTTTGCTATACCAAAAGAGGGCTTGGTTTAAGTGAATTTTCCTTATAAAGAACATTGTTTTGAATTTTCAAACGTTTGTGTGTCTGAAATTTGTACCTGTGCATTTTTGGGAGGAGTGTACCAGAGAGCCCGACAGAACACTATCTAAACAAGACTGCTTTATGGTCCAATTTCAAAAATAAAGATGTTCTCACCTTCTTTTGTTTCGCTTCTTTGTTAGAGGGGGGGGGACCCCAGCGTTTTGAGCATATGCTAAGCTTGACTTATTCACATGACTCATAGGAAAACATTTGCAACTGAAATGGATACTAATGGAGTGCCTTAATCATCACCTTTGTGCTTATTTTTAAGCATACTAACACTAATGAAGGCGAAACCTATGAGAACTTGAAGGCACATCACTCCAAAGACTTGGACAGATAGAAAATCAGAAAAGGTATAGTTAAGGCAAGTCGCTCCTGGATACAATGATTTCAGAGCCTTCACTGGAATCTGTTCGCTTTATTTAGAAAAACACTCCATATGTTGTCACCTTAAAGAATGGAATATTAATAGAAGTGGAATATTTCTGTTAAGAAGTCAGTAAGCTTTGGGGAATTGGTCTCAAATCTATACCTGTCTGTATATCTATCCATATACAGTATATACCTCCCTCCCCCCTCTCTTTTTGATCTATCTAGCATCAAGCTACCTAACAATCATCCATCTATATCTTTTATTTATTTATTTATTTATTTATTTATTTATTTATTACTTAGATTTGTATGCCGCCCCTCTCCGAAGACTCGGGGCGGCTACCTGTCATCTATATACCCACCTATCTATTTATCATCTATCATCTATCTTTTATCCATCTATCATCTATTTCTTATCCATCTCTATCATCTATTTCTTATCTATCTATTGTCTATCATCATCTATCTCTTATCTATCTATCTATTATCTATCTATTTCTTATCCATATCTATCTATCTATCTATCTATCTATCATCATCTATCTCTTATCTATCATCTATCTCCTTTCTATCTATCTATCTATCTATCTATCTATCTATCATCTATTTCTTATCCATATCTATCTATCTATATCTATCTATCTATCATCTATCTCTTATCTATCATCTATCGATCATCATCCCTTATCTATCATCTATTTCTTATCTATATCTATCTATCTATATCTATTTATCTATCTATCTATGTATCATCTATCTCTTATCTATCATCTATCTCCTATCTATTTATCTATCTATATCTATTTATCTATCTATCATCTATGTCTTATCTATCATCTATCATCTATCTCCTATCATCTATCTATCTATCTATCTATCTATCTATCTATCATCTATTTCTTATCTATATCTATCTATCTATATCTATTTATCTATCTATCTATGTATCATCTATCTCTTATCTATCATCTATCTCCTATCTATCTATCTATCTATCTATCTATATCTATTTATCTATCATCTATCTCTTATCTATCATCTATTATCTATCTCCTATCATCTATCTATCTATCTATCTATCTATCTATATCTATTTATTTATTTATCTATCTATCATCTATCTCTTATCTATCATCTATTATCTATCTCCTATCATCTATCTATCTATCTATCTATATCTATTTATTTATCTATCTATCTATCATCTATCTCTTATCTATCATCTATTATCTATCTCCTATCATCTATCTATCTATCTATCTATATCTATTTATCTATCTATCTATCATCTATCTCTTATCTATCATCTATTATCTATCTCCTATCATCTATCTATCTATCTATCTATATCTATTTATCTATCTATCTATCATCTATCTCTTATCTATCATCTCTTATCTATCTCCTATCATCTATCTATCTATCTATCTATATCTATTTATCTATCTATCATCTATCTCTTATCTATCATCTATCATCTATCTCCTATCATCTATCTATCTATCTATCTATCTATCTATCGCTTATCTAGCTATCATCTGTCTTTCATCTTTAGGATTCAAATGCCATTGCTTTAAGTCATGTAACACTTTCTTCCTCAGCAAAATGGGTGGTTATTTTGTGCCCCCAGTTGCAACAGACCTATCTTGGAAACACCCTGCCAGAAAGGCCAAGAAAAAGAAAAAGAAATGGGGAAGTGAAAAACCACAAGCAGGAAAAAGGCTCTGTGGAAACTCCTCACGTGATGAATCATGGAATGACTAGAGAGGGTAGAGGCTACTTGGAAGGAAAGATTTGGAGGAGGAGGATGGGCCCTTAGAGGAGCTCTGCTGCTAAAATGAAACCAGAAAAATAACAGGATACCAGAGTTGGAAGGGACCTTGGAGGTCTTCTAGTCTGACCTCATAAATGATACCTGCAGTCACACACATTCAACCTAATATATCATGCTGTAAGGCCAAAAATATAATAAAAAGGGGGAAAGATGGTAATTATCCCCACACCTGGCGACAAAAGTGGGTCTTCAGCATTTTACGGAAGGCGAGGAGGGTGGGGGCTATTCAAATCTCTGGAGGGAGTTGATTCCAGAGGGCCGGGGCCACCACAGAGAAGGCTCTTCCCCTGGGTCCCGCCAGCTGACATTGTTTGGCCGACGGGACCTGGAGAAGGCCAACTCTGTGGGACCTAATCGGCCACTGGGATTCGTGTGGCAGGAGGCGGTCTTGGAGATATTCTGGTCCGATGCCATGAAGGGCTTTATAGGTCATAACCAACACTTTGAATTGCGACCGGAAACTGATCAGCAGCCAGTGCAGGCCGCGGAGTGTTGGTGAAACGTGGGAAGATCTTGGAAGCTCCACGACGGCTCTCGCGGCCGCGTTCTGCACGATCTGAAGTTTCCGAACAGTCTTCAAAGGTAGCCCCATGTAGAGAACGTTGCAGTAGTCGAAGTACAGTGGGAACTATTTTTTTTAAAAAAGCTAGTTTTCTGACAAAATATGTTGGCTGCAAACTATTTTGCCAACATCTTCAACTGTTTCTTTTCCGGATGCATTTCAAGATTAAGGCCAAACTATCATCAGCAAAGCCACTCAGCAAAATCGTCCGAGCAAACAGAACATGAGACCATAATGTACCACAGCTGATAAGTCAAAGCCAGATTCAACCAGAGAAGACTTGTAATGGATGGTTAATTTGCTTTCCATGTCCACAAATGAAGAGGAACCCATAACAAGCCCAGGCTTGATCCTGACACCATCAAGCGACAGCCTTTAAAAAAAAAATCCATATTTGTTTGATTTCTCATCCTGAAGACCTCAATAATTAATTATAGATAAGATATATACATGCGTGGAGATGGACAAACTCACTAACTCAATCAAGGGAAACAAAACCACGGAATCAAAACGAACATGGCGAAAATGGCATGAATGGGTTCAAAAGAGAATATAGAAACAATATAATAAGAAGCAACAGTAGAATGGAAACAATCTACAGCTACCTTGTAAAAAGTTTTATTTACCAGTTATTGAATATAACAAATATTAGAAAATAAAAGTATGAAATATAATGTATATAATGGAATGTAACAGGTAAAAATCTATTATAAGAATTTTAATAGTACATACTTATTATACGCAGGCACTCAAAAATATACATTATATATAGGCTCCATTTTTGCTACCACCACTGGGTTCCCCCCCCCCTTATGGGCAACATCCTGTGACTGCGTGTTACTAACTCAACAACTGTGGTGAGAAAGGTGGGGCAAAACTTGCTTAACAACTGTCTCGCTTAGCAACAGAAATTTAGGGCTCAATTTTCTAGATTTTAAATTAATTAATTGGATTACATTATGTATTGTATATTTTATATGTTGTGAGCCGCCCCGAGTCCTCATAGAGGGGCGGCATAGAAATGCAATCAATCAATCAATCAATAAATAAATAAATAAATAAATGGCAACCGAGTTGTTGAAGCATAGAACTCATTACCTGACTCAGTAGTGTCAACCCCTAACCCCCAACATTTTTCCCTTAGACTATCCACGATTGACCTCTCCAGGTTCCTTAGAGGTCAGTAAGGGGCGTGCATAAGTGCACCAGTGTGCCTTCCGTCCCCTGTCCAATTGTCTCTCCTTTATCTCCTTTATCTTTTCTTCCTTTCAAATATGTTCACCTATACTTTTATATCTTTTCTTCTACAGTGGTACCTCGAGATACGAGTTTAATTCGTTCCGGACCTGGGCTCTTAAGTCGAGCAGCTCTTATCTCGAACGACTTTTCCCCATAGGAATTAATGTAAATAATTTTAATTGGTTCCAGCCCTCAAAAAACTCACAAAGTTAGTCTAAATTATGCAGAAAGACATGTTTTTAATGAAGAAATGTACATGTACATATAAATGAATAATGAAGTTTCTTTCACTTAACTTGTAAACTTTCTTAAACTTTTAAATTTACATATGTTCAACTTCTCTGCCACCCAATCCTGTAGGACAGAGGTCCCCAACCCTTTTTGCACCAGGGACCGGCTTTAAGCGATCAAGAGAGGAATGGGTGAATGAATGGACAGAGGGTGGGAAGGAAGGAAGGAAAGAGGGAAGGGACAGGAACAGAGGAAGGAAGCAAGGAAACTTATGAAAGGGGAGAGTAAGAGAGGAATGAGTGAAGGGAGGGAGGGAGGGAAGAAGGTGGGAAGGAGAAAGAAAAGAAGAAATAGAGGAAGGGAAGGTAAAAGAGAGAAAGAAAAAGAGCAAGAAAGAAAGCTGCAAGCACCCCCCCGAGGCCCCCAGGCCGGCTGCAACCTTTTAAAACACGCGCGCCGCTTCGCAGCTGTCTCCTGAAGCCGAACGCGGAAGTTAGCGTTTGGCTTCAGGAGACAGCTCCTTGGCGCTTGTATCTCGAATTTGGGCTTGTAAGTAGAACAAAAATATCTCTCCCCTCCCAGCTCTTATCTCGAGTTGCTCTTAAGTAGAGCAGCTCTTATGTCGGGGTTCCACTGTATTCTTTTCTTTATTTATATTATTACATATCTATTCTCTTCAATGTTTATTATGTATTGGACTAACTAGCTGAATGAATGAATGAATGAATGAATGAATGAATGAATGAATGAATGAATGAATGAATGAATGAATGAATGAATAAATACTACCTGTACCAGGTGGAAGCATATTGGATTGAAAAATTAGCCAGCCTACAGCAGAATAAACATGAACTTATATCTTCCTCTTCTAGAAATTAGTAACCAAGGATGAGCCATTTCTGGCTATCCAAGTCTTCTTCATGTGATCTTGACTGGATCAGCTCTGACAGAGAAGAAGGCAAATGAATGAATGAGGCATAGTTTTTTATACTGGCAGCAAAGGCATTTGCCTCTCTGCTTGCGGGTTTCCAAGGCTTATTCACACTACTCCAGTACTGCTATGGCATTCCACCTGGAATACTGCATCCATATTTGACAGAAATAGATGTTGAGATTTTGGGGAAAGTGCAGAGAAGAGCAGCTAAGAAGATTAAAGGCCTGGAAATGAAAACATATGAAGAATGGTTGCAGGAACTACTTTATAAGGCCTTGGTAAGGCCACACATGGAATTCTGCATTCAGTTTTGGTCGCCACGATGCAAAAAGGATGTTGGGACTCTAGAAAAAGTGCAGAGAAGAGCGACAAAGACGATTAGGGGACTAAAATATATGAAGAACGGTTGCAGAAATTGGGCATGGCTAGATTGATGAGAAGAAGGACCAGGGGAGACGTGATAGGAGTGTTCCTATATCTCAGGGGCTGCCACAAAGAAGGAAGAGTCAAGCTATTCTCCAAAGCCCCTGAGGGTAGAACAAGAAGCAATGGGTGGAAGCTGAACAAGGAGAGAAGCAACTTAGAACTAAGGAGAAATTTCCTGACAGTCAGAACAGTTGATCAGTGGAACAGCTTTCTTTCTTTCTTTCTTTCTTTCTTTCTTTCTTTCTTTCTTTCTTTCCTTCCTTCCTTCCTTCCTTCCATCCCTCCTTCCTTATTTATTTATTTATTTATTTATTTATTTATTTATTTATTTATTTATTTATTTATTTATTTATTTATTTATTTATTTATTTATTAGATTTGTATGCCGCCCCTCTCCACAGGGTGGCTAACAACAGTAAAAAGACAATATGAACAAATCTAATATTAAAAGTAATGTAAAAAACCCCAATTTAAGAAACCAATCATACATACAGACATACCATGCATAAATTTTATAAGCCTAGGGGGAAGGGAATACAGTATCCCAATTCCCCCATGCCTGACGACAGAGGTGGGTTTTAAGGAACTTACGAAAGGCAAGGAGGGTGGGGGCAACTCTGATATCTGGGGGGAGTTGGTTCCAGAGGGTCGGGGCCGCCACAGAGAAGGCTCTTCCCCTGGGTCCCGCCAAACGACATTGTTTAGTCGACGGGACCCGGAGAAGGCCAACCCTGTGGGACCTAACTGGTCGCTGGGATTCGTGCAGCAGAAGGTGGTCCCGGAAATATTCTGGTCCGATGCCATGAAGGGCTTTATAGGTCATAACCAACACTTTGAATTGTGACCGAAAATTGATCGGCAACCAATGCAGACTGCGGAGTGTTGGAGTAACATGGGCATATTTAGGAAAGCCCATGATAGCTCTCGCAACTGCGTTCTGCACGATCTACAGCTTGCCTCCAGAAGTTGTGAATACTCCAACACTGGAGGTTTTTAAGATGATGTTGGACAACCATCTGTCTGAAGTAGTGTAGGGTTTCCTGCCTAAGCAGGGGGTTGGACTAGAAGACCTCCAAGGTCCCTTACAACTCTGTTGTTGTTGTTGTTGTTATGTGTGGCTAATCTAAAGAGGGTTCCTGGTTATAATAATACTTTAATTTTAACACGGACTACCGTCTTCTTTTGCATTTGACGTCAACGAAGACCCAGGTAGTACGACCACAATGGGAGGCAGAATTTCTGATGATTGTTAAATGAATCACGCCTGCTTTTATTTATTTATTGTTAAATGTATTTGCCACCGTTAGCGGTTAAATAATCAACAGGTAGACTCGGTTAACTCACCCCTGAGAGATTCGGAAGAGTGTCTGGTGGATTCACATTGGCAAATAACCATGGCAACGGTTGACAGTTTATGGATATTTTACAGCTATCTGCAATAAAAGTCGAGAAAAGAGACAGTCGTATTTTTCCTACCTGCTGAGGCTGAATCCCATTATTTCCATGCCCGTTTGTAACAACCTTTGTTAGGAATCTAGTCCAGGGAATGGGATCCTAACCCCCAATCCACAGCACAGGAGTTCCAAGTGGAACCGGACCAGATTATCTCAGGGACCGCCTTCTGCTGCACGAATCCCAGCGACCAGTTAGGTCCCACAGAGTGGGTCTTCTCTGGGTCCCGTCAACTAGAATGTTGCTTGGCGGGACCCAGGGGAAGAGCCTTCTCTGTGGCGGCCCTGGCCCTCTGGAACCAACTCCCCCCAGAGATTAGAATTGCCCCCACCCTCCTTGCCTTTCGTAAGCTGCTTAAAACCCACCTCTGCCGTCAGGCATGGGGGAATTGAGACCCTCTTCCCCCTAGGCCTTACAATTCTATGCATGGTATGTAAGTATGTATGTATGTTTGGTTTTTTTATATTAATGGGCTTTTAATTATTTCTAACATCAGACTACTATTGTACACTGCTTTATTGTTGCTGTGAGCCGCCCCGAGTCTCCGGAGAGGAGCGGCATACAAATCCAATAAATAAATAAATAAATAAATAATAAAAAGATCCTTTCTGTTTAATCCTGCAGAGATTTCTCACTGGTTTTGCTCAGGTGCGAATTGCCATTACCGCTGCTACTGGTGCGCTGCAAGGGCAGTTTCACTTTTATTCCGTGCACATGCGCACATTCCCAATGGGGTTTTTTTGCTTCTGCACATGCTCAGGAAACAAAACCGTGCTGAGGGGACACTTGTGCACATGAGATTTTAGTGATTCCATTGATTGGTAAGCAAAAAAATCACCAAAATCTCACGCGCGCACGCGTCCTCTTGTGAGATTTTCTCTGCGTGCACAGAAGCAAAAAATACGAATAACTGGAAACCAAAGATGGCGGCGCCCATAGCACTGCCAATCATGGACAAATTGCGCAATCTACCGGTGTGCAGTCTGCTACCACACTGGTAACAACTCACTCGTGCTGGTTTTGCTGGGATTGATAATTTAGCTTGGCCTGCCCTCATCTCTCTGCACTGGTCTTTTGGAGAGACAAAAATGAAATGAAATAAAAATAAAAATCCAGAAAAACGTGTCTTGAGACAAAAAGCCTCTGGTGAAATACAGGGAGTCCTCGGTTTCAGACCAACATTTATGTGGCTAAGCCAGACATTTGTTCTGTGAGATTTGCCGCATTTTACGGCTTTTCATGCCACCGTCGTGAGGTGATTTGCCGCCCTCGTTAAGTTAGTCAGACAGTTGTGAGGTGAATCTGGCTTCCCTAACTGGGATCGCTTAGCTATGTAAATTCTGGTCCCGATTGTCATCATAAGCCAAGGATGATTGTTTTTTATATTAATGGGTTTTAAATTGGTTTTTAATCATGAGATTTGTACTGAATTTTGTTGTTGTGAGCCGCTCCGAGTCTCTGGAGAGGGGCGGCATACAAATCTAATAAATAATAATAATAATAATAATAATAATAATAATAACAACAACAACAACTGTATGGAGAAGGACAGAATTGCTGCAGCCTGAGATGGGTTCCTTCCGGTTTGGACCGGTTCTATAGAACTGGAAGTAACGTGGCAGACTGGATTGCTGGAACCGGCAGTGACCTCAGACTGCCACACCCGTAAGCCAGTTCCATCGGCGGTGCCATAGGTGCCACCCAGTATTGGGTTCCTACCTGGATGGTATTCCGGTTGCAGAAATGGAGCTGTATGCGCAGCTCCAGGTTACTGGTATGAGATTTTGCTTCCGTGCATGCGCAGGAAGAAGAATCTTGCAAGATAACATGTGGGTGCATGAAATTTTGATTTTTGGCTTCCGCGCATGCCAAAATCTCGTGAGTGCACATGTCCCCTCATGAGATTTTGTTGCCTGCACCTGCGCAGAAGCAAAATCTCACTCAGGTGCGCCCGCCAGAATTGCAGAGTGGCACACAGAATGCCCCAGGAGTGGCGGGAGCCGGCAACCTTTTATTAGTGCCACCATCTTGGTTTTTTGCTTCTGCGCATGCACAGAAGCTTTTTTTAAGTACACGGGAAGAAACCCGAATATGCCAAGACCGTCATATATGGTTTTAAGTATTATGCATGCGGATGCCCACACACACCCAGCGCATCCCTGAGCGAACCAGCAGTGGAAGAATTCCGAGCTTACCCCTGAGCTCCAGCTATTCCCCATTGCTGTGAATGGATGGGTACGTCCAGTGTTTACCCTATCAACTCTATCCAGCCCTAATGGAAGAATACACTCCGTGCCTTGTGCCACAGTGATCTCCTGGATGAGGGATGGTTGCCCGGCGCCACCCAGGCCAACTTCACTGGAATGTGCTGTGCAATGTTTGTACTGTAAACGTCAGTGTTGTTTGTTCCTCATTGTAAGAAACTCCAACAAATACACTGATCCGGGGTTGCTGCCGGACAACCAGTATGGTGTAGAGGTTCAGGGGTTGGGAAGGACTGGAGACATCCGGATCCCAGTTCAGCCTCACCCGTGAACATTGACTTTCGCCCAGTCATGTTCTCTGGTCTCAACACCTTTTTTATATCGTGGCGACCAAAACTGGATGCAATATTCCACGTGTGGCCTTACCAAGGCCTTATAAAATGGTGTTAAGTGAAAATATTTACTGACCCCTCGCATCCTGGACATAAATTGTTTCAACTCCTACCTTCAAAATGACGCTATAGAGCAGTGCACACCAGAACAACACACCTAGACACAAGAACATTTTTTTCCCGAATGCCATCACTGCTAAACAACTAATTCCCTCAACACTTTCAACACAATCCATTAAGGCTGCATTACAATTACTATTAATCTTCTCATTGTTCCTATCACCCATCTCCTCCCACTTATGACTGCATGATTGTAACTTGTTGCTTGTATTCTCACGATTTATATTAATATTGATTGTTTCCTGTTTGATTATTTGTACCCTATGACAATCATTAAATGTTGTACCTCATGATTCTTGACAAACGTATATTTTCTTTTATGTACACTGAGAGCATCTGCACCAAAGACAAATTCCTTGTGTGTCCAATCACACTTGGCCAATAAAGAATTCTATTCTATTCTATTTTATTCTATTCTATTCTATTCTTTAGTTTGTCAAACATTTACAAGATAACAGGCTCGACTACCGTAACGCTCTCTACGTGGAGCTACCTTTGAAAAGTGTTCGGAAACTTCAGATCGTGCAGAATGCAGCTGAGAGAACAATCATGGGTATGCCCATGTCACACCAACACTCCGCAGTCTGCATTGGTTGCCAATCAGTTTCCGGTCACAATTCAAAGTGTTAGTTATGACCTATAAAGCCCTTCATGACATCGGACCAGAATATCTCAGGGACCGCCTTCTGCCGCACGAATCCCAGCGACCGGTTAGGTCCCACAGAGTTGGCCTTCTCCGGGTCCCGTTGACTAAACAATGTTGTCTGGCGGGACCCAAGGGAAGAGCCTTCTCTGTGGCGGCCCCGACCCTCTGGAACCAGCTCCCTCCAGAGATCAGAATTGCCCCCACCCTCCTTGCCTTTCGTAAGCTCCTTAAAACCCACCGCTGTCGTCAGGCATGGGGGAACTGAACTATTCCTTTCCTCCCAGGCCTATACAATTTATGCATGGTATGTTTGTGAGTATGTTTGCTTTTAAATAAGGGTTTTTAATTATTTTAACATTAGATTCGTTATATGCTGTTCATTATTGTTGTTAGCCGCCCCAAGTTCTACGGAGAGGGGCGGCATACAAATCTAATAAATAAATAAATAAACAGATATAAACATAAATATGAACATAGTAAATGAATGCAGTGCAGTCAGGTGGTAGGGAAAGCAAGTAGGATGCTTGGCTGCATAGCTAGAGGTATAACAAGCAAGAAGAGGGAGATTATGATCCCGCTATATAGAGTGCTGGTGAGGCCACATTTGGAGTACTGTGTTCAGTTCTGGAGACCTCACCTACAAAAAGATATTGACAAAATTGAACGGGTCCAAAGACGGGCTACAAGAATGGTGGAAGGTCATAAACATAAAACGTATCAGGAAAGACTTCATGGACTCAATCTGTATAGTCTGGAGGACAGAAGGGAAAGGGGGGACATGATCGAAACATTTAAATATGTTAAAGGGTTAAATAAGGTCCAGGAGGGAAGTGTTTTTAATAGGAAAGTGAACACAAGAACAAGGGGACACAATCTGAAGTTAGTTGGGGGAAAGATCAAAAGCAACATGAGAAAATATTATTTTACTGAAAGAATAGTAGATCCTTGGAACAAACTTCCAGCAGACATGGCTGGTAAATCCACAGTAACTGAATTTAAACATGCCTGGGATAAACATATATCCATCCTAAGATAAAAATACAGGAAATAGTATAAGGGCAGACTAGATGGACCATGAGGTCTTTTTCTGCCATCAGACTTCTATGTTTCTATGTTTCTATGGATACAAAAAAATGGAGACAGTAGGGCAGGGACGGTAGGCACCAGGGGTGGGCTACTGCCTGGATGGTGGGGGGAACTCAGTGGGGTAGCAAAAATGGAGCCCCACCCCAGAGCCCCCAATTTGCACTGAAAGATGTTGAAAGAAAATGCAGGGTGTCCTGCATAAGCCACGCCCACAGTGTGGTAGTAAAAACGTTGGTAGCCCTTCACTGGTAGGCACATAGGTGCGCTTATGCACAACCCTTACAGACCTCTTAGGAATTAGGTGAGGTCAACGGTAGACAGATTAAAGTTAAAGTTTCACGGGTTTGTAGATGAAACCACAATGTCAGGTAGTGCATTCCAGCCATTGACCACTCTGTGGCTGAAGTTGTATTTTGTGCCATTGAGTTTGTAGTGGTTCATTTTAAGTTTGTATCGATTGCGTGCTTGTGTATTATTGCTCTTGAAGCTGTAATAGAAATTAGCAGGTAGTACGTTATAGTGGATAATTGTGTATGTACTCTCGGCGTGTTCATGTGATAATAATAATAATTTAATAATAATTTATTGGATTTGTATGCCGCCCCTCTCCGCAGACTCGGGGCGGCTAACAACAATAATAAACACAACATGTACAATCCAATAATAAAAACAACTAAAAACCCCTATTATAAAACCAAACATACACACAAACATACCATGCATAACTTGTAATGGCCTAGGGGGAAGAGCTATCTCAACTCCCCCATGCCTGGCGGTATAAATGAGTCTTGAGTAGTTTATGAAAGACAGGGAGGGTGGAGGCAGTTCTAATCTCCGGGGGGAGTTGGTTCCAGAGGGCCGGGGCCACCACAGAGAAGGCTCTTCCCCTGGGGCCCGCCAAACGACATTGATCTTTATATGATCTTGATTCTATCCCTCTGTTTATGTAGCGTAGGACTGTGTTGGCTTTTTTGGCAACTGCAGCACACTGCTGGCTCATATTTAAGTGTCTGCTTGAATTCCAAGGTCAAGACCAAGATAAGGGGGAAGAAATTCTGCAGTAAGGGTAGGGCCCAAATCGTAGGGAGGGATTTATAAAGAAGGAAGCCTACTGGCCCTGATCTGACTTTGTGCAAGGAACGATCATGTGATTTCAGAAAAACCAAATCTTTGGGTAGACGAATGAGGAAGCAGCCAGAAAGATGAACTGTGGCATCTGTTTGCGGCTGGGAAATCAGAGACGACAAATACGACATGCAAAAAAAACCCAGTGTGGCTCTTTTCACAAAATTCTTATCCAAGTAGAGTGCTTCATTCTCTTCCCTCTTCAATCAGAGATCGGTTCTTCCCAGTTTGGACCAGATCTCCCAAACGGTTAGCGACCCGCTGGTGACGTGACGATGAGGAGAACACCGGCCCCGACAGAACCTGTTGTATCTTACAGATTGTGTAGATGTTTGGGTGGTGCAGGGTAGGGGATTTGTGGTGGGTGGGGCATTTTTTCCCCCTGATTCTTATATGTGGTGGGACTGGTCTGTGGGGGTCTCATGACTTTTGTTGTCAGTGACAATTTGTTGTATTGACAATGACAATAAAGTATTTATTTATTTTTCTCGTCATCCTCTGTTTGGAAAAGAGCCCTAACCCACCTCCCCCCTTCAACCTGAGTCCAGAAGGAGTTGGGCAGCCTATAAATCAAATCAAATCAAATCAAATCAATAAATAAACCAATCAATAAATAAGTCCATAAATAAATAAATTGACATTCACTGATTTATTTATTGAAAGTCAGTGAATGTCAATAATCAATCAATCAATCAATCAATAAGACTGACCTTTATTTCTTCACCTGAAGCACTGCTGATCAGCTGTCTTTCGGGCTGAATCCATCTTCTGAGCATGTGTGGAAGTGAAATTGCACGAGGGGAGGCGTGCTTATGCACGAGCGGTGCAAGCACGTCCAAGTGAAACGTCACAATGCAAACCGGTGGCGAAGGTTAATGGAACCCACCCCTGTCATCAATGCATCAACGGCAGCATTTGAATTGTAATGGAATTCCAACAAGATGTTTGAATTGACCCTCCCACCTAACAAAAACATTGGTGGCAGCCCTGATCAAATATAACAACCCGCACATAATGAACCGAGGAGAAATATTTAGAGTCATTGACAAAAGTCACTGCCTGTCAATTGCAAAAAGGAAGGAAGGAAGGAAGGAGAAAGAAAGAAAGAAGGAAGGAAGGAAGGAAGGAAGGAAGGAAAGAAGGAAGGAAGGAAAGAAGGAAGGAAGGAAGGAGGGAAGGCGTGCTTATGCAGGAGCGGTGCAAGCGCGTCCAAGTGAAACGTCACAATGCAAACCGGTGGCGAAGGTTAATGGAACCCACCCCTGTCATCAATGCATCAACGGCAGCATTTGAATTGTAATGGAATTCCAACAAGACGTTTGAATTGACCCTCCCACCTAACAAAAACATTGGTGGCAGCCCTGATCAAATATAACAACCCGCACATAATGAACCGAGGAGAAATATTTAGAGTCATTGACAAAAATCACTGCCTGTCAATTGCAAAAAGGAAGGAAGGAAGGAGAAAGAAAGAAAGAAGGAAGGAAGGAAGAAAGGAAGAGGAAGGAGGGAGGGAGGAAGGAAGGAAGAAGGAAGGAAGAGCAGGGAGGGAGGAAGGAAGGAAAGAAGGAAGGAAGGAAGGAAGGAGGAAGGAAGAAGGAAGGAAGGAAGGAAGGAAGGAAGGAAGGAAACAGAAAAGAAAGAGAGAAAGAAAGAAAAAGGAAGGAAGGAGGGAGGGAGGGAGGGAGGGAGGAAGGAAGGCACCTGGACTTGGAACAGCTCACATCTTTCAATGATACCTTTAACACCATCAAACAGCCACATCTGCCTATCCCAGGTCCTTGGGAAGAACACGGTAGGTGGACAAAAATGCCAAATTCAGTCTAAACATCTGGCAAAGTGTGCAACCAACCATCAAAGTAAGAAAAACGCCAAATCTAATCTGAACATCTGGCTGGCCGTGCGATGAACCATAGTATTCTCTAAAACAAAAATTAATGAAACCTTAGTGATGACAGTGAACAGGAACTGAAGAAAGAAGGGATCCACCTAATAGGAATAGAGAACCATCTCAATCTTTTCACATACTTTTAAACTGCTGTGCATGGAAACATATGGCAATTCCAGATGTTTGAGTATTGCTTCAGATTTGTCCCCATTTCAGATTGCGCTAGCATCCATATCTCGGGTTTTTAAAGCCAAATTGTAAAAAAAACCGCACTGCATCCATTTGAATGAGAGTAGATCAGGAAATCTTGCTTTAATCCATTCATTCGTTTGTTTGTTTTAAAGAGATAAGCCTCCAAGGTTGATCAAGATAGTATTCTTGAATGTCTCTTAGACATAGTCAAGCTCTTTGCCCAGAGCCACCAGGGATATGACTAAGTAGTCATGAGCATTTGAATATCAAAAGAAATCTACAGTCTCAAGCTCTACTAAAGAAAATCCTGATATTTGGATTCTACCTTCTAGGATTTGTTTACATATAAATCAGAATCCCATCCTGTCCTGTTCCTGCATGAAAATTGGTTAGGTGACCTTGAATCAATTTCTCTCAGCCCAACTCACCTTACAAAGTTGGCTTGTTGAGGGAAAAATAGGAGGAGAGTATGTTGGATATGCTTGCTGCCTTTGTAATATATATATACCTGTATATCATATGGGCAGGACATAAATAAATAAATTGTGCTTTGTGTTGGCAAAAAGTTCACAAGCTTGAAAATTTGCTTGGAAAAATAGGAACAACGCATGAAATAGGTTGCAAAACAACCTATTTCCATTGACATTTTAGTTAATTATTCTTGGTTCTCTCACATGATTTGATTCATGTATTTATTTGACAGAACTTATACAACAGCCCTATCGAAACAACTTTGGGTTTCCTACATCAAAACTCCGAGCAACTGAATATAGCCATGCATTAAAACAATCAAAATTCAGTAGCATTAAACCTGAAATATAATTGCGAATGGGAAAAACTAAAAAGAATTGTGCTAATACCGTAACATATCAGGTATTTTATCTAACTTCTGTGCTTCTACATTATGTCAAAGATTGACATAATGAAATACCAGCCTTACACCAATTGGAGCAATAGAAAAGGAGTAGATCGGTGCACTTTAAGAACTATCTTTCTTTCCTGAAGAAATCCAGGGCTCCGCTCTTTAAAAAAATCCAAATCTCATGATGATCCCCTTATATAGAGCGCTGGTGAGACCACATTTGGAATACTGTGCTCAGTTCTGGAGACCTCACCTACAAAAAGATATGGATAAAATTGAACGGGTCCAAAGACGGGCTACAAGAATGGTGGAAGGTCTTAAGCATAAAACGTATCAGGAAAGACTTAATGAACTCAATCTGTATAGTCTGGAGGACAGAAGGAAAAGGGGGGACATGATCGAAACATTTAAATATGTTAAAGGGTTAAATAAGGTCCAGGAGGGAAGTGTTTTTAATAGGAAAGTGAACACAAGAACAGGGGGACACAATCTGAAGTTAGTTGGGGGAATGATCAAAGGCAACATGAGAAAATATTATTTTACTGAAAGAGCAGTAGATCCTTGGAACAAACTTCCAGCAGACGTGGTGGGTAAATCCACAGTAACTGAATTTAAACATGCCTGGGATAAACATATATCCATTGTAAGATAAAATACAGGAATTAGTATAAGGGCAGACTAGATGGACCATGAGGTCTTTTTCTGCCGTCAGTCTTCTATGTTCCTATGTTTCTATGTTTCTAAGACCGTTTGCAGAAAATCCTGTCTCTGCACATCTATTTCTTCTTTTCTTGTGAAGAAAACCTATGATAACCTTTAAATGCCCTTCAATCAACTTGGAAAGAAAGCAAAGACTAATTGTGGACAATTCTGGTATTTCCCAGCCTCTGTTTATTCCTTATTTCCAAAGCATTGTTTGGTTGTCCAAGAAAGAAATATGATTTAAGATGCTGCTTCTGTTATGAAGATTTTATAAAGCAGTGTTTCTCAATCTCGACCACATTAAGCTGTGTGGACTTCAACTCCCAGAATTCCCCTAGCCAGCATGCTTGGAAATTCTAGGGACTGAAGTCCATGCCTCTTAAAATTGGTAAGATTGAGAAATACTATGTCACAATAGGTCACAATAGAGACGTAACGTATATCCATGTTAAAACGTATATTTAGCACACGTAAAGGAAGCGTAGGCAATGGTTTGAAAGCATTGCTTCGCAAGCCCCTCACATCAACATTGTACTTTCGAGCCACATTAAAAAAAATTGTTTTAAACAAAAATCAAAGCGATCCCCCCCAGTATTTGGCATTGTTTGTTTCTCATGCATTGCGTCCGAATGATCTACCAATTACACGCACCACCCGCTCAATATTAAAAGCAGTTTGCTTGCTTCCAATGATGGATTAAGGACAGATGGGAGCTCTCGCCGTACCATAGCTAGGGAAAAATCTGTGGTGGGTGTAAAAAGGAAAGGGAGGTGTAGAAGGCAAGTCAAATAAAGCAGTGAAGGGATCTCTTCCAGTTTTATTGTAAAGCCAATTGACAGAACTGGGGGATTTGAATACTGAGATGCCAAGAACGAAATCTGAACTGTAAGATAATATTTATTTATTTATTTATTTATTATTTAGATTTGTATGCCGCCCCTCTCCGCAGACTCGGGGCGGCTCACAGCAAGATACAGCAAATCATGACAAATCCAAATAAATTTAAAATATTTAAAAAGATTTAAAAAGAACCCCATTTACTAACAAACACACACACAAACATACCATGCATAAATTGTACATGCCCGGGGGAGGTGTTTCAGTTCCCCCATGCCTGACGGCAAAGGTGGGTTTTAAGGAATTTACAGAAGGCAGGGAGAGTAGGGGCAGTTCTAATCTCTGGGGGGAGTTGGTTCCAGAGAGCTGGGGCCGCCACAGAGAAGGCTCTTCCCCTGGGGCCCACCAACCGACATTGTTTAGTTGACGGGACCCGGAGAAGGCCGACTCTGTGGGACCTAATCGGTCGCTGGGATTCATGCGGCAGAAGGCGATCTCGGAGATATTCTGGTCCAGTGCCATGAAGGGCTTTAAAGGTCATAACCAACACTTTGAATTGTGACCGGAAATTGATCGGCAGCCAATGCAGACTACGGAGTGATGGTGAAACATGGGCATAACTAGGTAAGCCCATGACTGCTCTCGCAGCTGCATTCTGCACGATCTGAAGTTTCCGAACACTTTTCAAAGGTAGCCCCATGTAGACAGCATTACAGTAGTCGAACCTCGAGGTGATGAGGCCATGAGTGACTGTGAGCAATGAGTCCCGGTCCAGATAGGGCCGCAACTGGTGCACAAGGCGAACCTGGGCAAACACCCCCCTCGCCACATATAATTCATTCATTCATTCATTCATTTTTTTTAATGCCGCCCTTCTTCTTAGACACAGGGTGGCTTACATATTTATATTCATATTCATATTCATTCATTCATTTAATTTTTTTAATGTCACCCTTCTCCTTAGACTCAGGGCGGCTTATAACATGTTAACAATAGCACTTTTTAACAGAGTCAGCCTATTGCCCCCACAATCCGGGTCCCCATTTTACCCACCTCGGAAGGATGGAAGCGGAGTCAACCTTGAGCCGGTGATGAGATTTGAACTGCTTACCTGCAGATTTAGCAGTCAGCTTCAGTGGCCTGCAGTACTGCACTCTACCTGCTGCGCCACCTTGGCTCATTAATTAATTAATGTAATGCAAATATCAACGCAACACAGTGGTTTTAGTGTTTCTCAATCTTGGAAACTTTAAGACGTCTGAACTTCAATTCTCAGAATTCCCCAGCCAGCAAGCTTTAACATGTATGGACTTCCATTCCCAGAATTCCCCAGCTAGCATGCTATAAAAGCAGGCCTGGGCATTTTATAACCCTTGATCCACATCTGATCTTTTGGTCGTCCCTATCCAGTATGCAAGGATTGGATTTATTTTGAAAGTGACCTTTTAAAATTTATGTACATGCATGTGTTCATTCTAAATATTTTATTGTCATTGTATGTACAGTGTTCCCTCGATTTTCACAGGTTCGAACTTCGTGAATAGCCTATACCACGGTTTTTAAAAAAATATTAATTAAAAAATACTTCGTGGTTTTTTTCCTATACCACGGTTTTTCCCGCCCAATGACGTCATACGTCATCGCCAAACTAATAATTTTTGCAAATAAATAACAAAAAAAAATCATTATTGTTAATAAATAATTATGTTTATAAATATCAGGATCACTAAGTGTCTTAGTCAATGGCGAGTACCAGTAATAATGGTGAGTAAATGGTTGTTAAGGGAATGGGAAATGGTAATTTAGGGGTTGAAAGTGTTAAGGGATGGGTTGTGACACTGTCCATAGCCAAAAATGGTGTATTTACTTCCGCATCTCTACTTCGCGGAAATTCGACTTTCGCGGGCGGTCTCGGAACGCATCCTCCGAAGGAAATCGAGGGAACACTGTATATACACAGTATACCCATTCAACAAAATTCACATGACGCCTAAAGACCTGTCCCAACCCACATAACAATCCCCCCAAAACATGCCCCACCCACCACAAATCTCCCCCCCTGAACAACCCAAGCATCTACACAGCAGACGGAATAATACTGTCCAACAGCTCACTGATGGTGGCCCTTTAGTTCATTGTTGTGCAAGTAGAACTTTTGCATAAAAACTATTCAGGAAATGTGTGGTTTGAGTTTTAATTGTTCTGTATCTTCTGCCAGAAGGCAACAGTTCAGAAAGATAACCATCTGTCTGAAGTAGTTTAGGGTTTCCTGCCTATAAGATTGTAAGCAGGATTTACCAACCAGACTTATAAGAAAGAAATTCTTTATTTAATTAATTATTCACATACTAACTGCGGCTAGAATAATATATGCGCAAAATTGGAAGGGGGAAGAAATCTCCAAGGAAGAAGAAGTTATAGCTAAAATATTAGATTGCGCTGAAATGGATATGATGACAAGACGATTAAATGATCAAGAAGATACTAAATTTTATGAAACATGGAACAATGTTTATAAATGGATAGACAAGAAAAAATAAGATATACAAATTTATTTTTTTAGTAAACCTTTTGTACTTGTCTTTACCTAGGTGATAACAATGTTAATATTAGTTTAATATTAGTTTAAATGCATTTTTTGATGATTATGGTATAGTAGTTTATCTACAAGTAACATATTAAGAATTCCGGTTTATAGACGTATAGTAGTTAAAATTAGTTTAAATATATTGTTTGATGATCATGGTATATTAGTTTATGTATAAGCAATATATAAAGAATTTTGGTTTATATACGTATAGTAGTTAAAATAAGATTAAATGTATTGTTTGATGATTATGGTATATTAGTTTACGTATAAGCAACATATTAAGAACTTTAGTTTATATATGCATAGTACTTAAGATTTTGAAAATTTTAACCCAAATTTACTAGATTTTTTAATACTCAACATATATTCAACTATGTATTCTTTTTCTGTATTTGAACGTATACTTTCAAGAGAAGCGGGGGAAATGCACCCCCACTCTATGTTTAATGTTTGTATGTGTGTATGTTTATTTTAAGAAAATTAATAAAAATATTTTTAAAAAAAAAGAGAGAAGAGTCTCTAAGAACGTTATGCACCTTCCTAGAATAGCGAGATGTGAAGATATCATCCAGGGCAAGTATTTGCAGCCCAATGATATTCTGGGCAGTTTTGATGATTCTCTGTAGAGTTTTTTTATCCGCTATAGAGCTGTTCCCCTACCATGTGAGAATACTGTATGTCAAGACACTCTCAAGAGTGCTGCAATAGTAGGATAGCAGTAGATGCTGAGATAGATTTATCTTCCTGAGCATTCTCAGGAAGTACAGCCTCTTTTGTAGCCTTCTTCACAAGCATATAAACATTCATATTCCACGAGAGGTCCTCTGAGATATGAGCACCCAGAAATTTAAAACTACCAACCCTCTCCATGGCTATATACCTTCACAGCATTATTGGGTCAGCCCTCTACAACAATCCCAGTTTTGGATGTGACCCCTAGAGAAAATGAATTGCCCATCGTTGTGCAAGAGGCATTGACTGCAATTCCCAGTCTTCTAGCCAGGTTGCTTTAACATTTGGGGACTTCAGTTCCCAGAACTCCCTGGCCAGTATGCTTTTTAAAAATAAATGATGTGAACTTCAGTTCCCAGAACCATTTTTATCACAGCATTAAGCAAATCCAACTTCCCCAATTAACTTTCGCTTTTCAGCTGCGAAGATTGCAAATTGTGATTTAGCCCCTGCTAAGACACTCCAGCCTTCCTAAATGCAACTTGGCTGAATTGCGACATGTGACCCCAGGGTGATGCAACTGTCATTGACTTGAAGAATGGGCCATAAGTCATTTTGTTTCCAAGGACATCGCAAATTCAAACCATCATCCAACAGTTGTAAATCAAGGGCCTTCTTTGACACGCTCTGTTTATTTAAAGGCTGCCATGTTTTCTGTAGAATTGCAACCTGTCTGGAAGCATTTTTAGGAAGCCTCATATTTGTATGCCACCCTTCTCTTTGGATAATAATAATAATAATAATAATAATAATAATAATAATAATAATAACAACAACAACAACAACAACGATAATAATACGAATCTTCGGAGAGGGGCGGCATATAAATCCAATAAATAAATAAGTAAGTAAGTAAGTAAGTAAGTAAGTAAGTAAGTAAGTAAGTAAGTAAGTAAGTAAATAAATAATTTGATGCATTGTTCATTTGGAAACAGAATGAAGCAAAGCCCCACCCTGTGCTTCTGACACAGTAAATGGGTTTCATTTTTTAAACCCAGATGTTCTGGGATCTACTGCAGCCCATATAACATCTGGAAGGTAACAGGATGCCAGGAATCCTGCTTGCAGGATCGCCCTCCTGTAGTTGCTCCAAGAGAAATGAATCACACGCATGCTAATCTTGATTTATTACTGATTAAATCCCGATTTGAGATACAGTATACTATTCAATTCAGCAAAATATGTTACACACACACACATATTGAGTCTGTCGTCTGCACCTCTGTTACTGTCTGGTTGGGTTCTGCAACCCAACAAGACCAACACGGACTTCAGAGGAGAATCAGAACTGCAGAAAAAACAATTGCTGACAACCTGCCTTCCATTGAGGACCTGTATACTGCATGAGTCAAAAAGAGGGTGGGGAAAATATTTACAGACCCCTGGCATCCTGGACATAAACTGTTTAAACTCCTACCCTCAAAACTTTGCTACAGAGCACTGCACACCAAGACAACTAGACACAAGAACAGCTTTTTCCCGAACGCCATCACTCTGCTAAACAAATAATTCCCTCAACACTGTCAAACGATTTACTAAGTCTGCACTACTATTTCTACTAGTTTTCCCCATCATTCCTATCACCCATTTCCTCCCACTTAGGACTATTTGATTGTAACTTGTTGCTTGTATTCTTAAGATTTTTATTAATATTGTTTCTTCATTACTTATTTGACCCCTATGACAATCATTAAGTGATGTACAGTATTCTCTTTTATGTACACTGAGGGCATATGCACCAAAGACAAATTCCTTGTGTATCCAATTAGACTTGGCCAATAAAATAATTCTATTCTATATACTGTACACCGATTATTCAACCACCTTTGCAAAAAAAAAAAAAAAAAAAACCCAGAAAAGAGGAACAGGGAAAAGAGGGCCGGCCTTCTCTCAATTTGCCCCGCCTCCTTATGCTAATCAGCGCTGAATCACGCTCATCAGGAAAAAAAAAATACAATGTACAGTACTGTAATCCCAAACGCGTTCAGCCCTAGATCCGATGAGCCTTGACGGGGCGCAACCACGCACTTTTCGAAGCAAAGGGGAGCCGAGGCGGCCCATGTAGCGTCCCTCCCACATCCCCCCGCGCCATTTCACCGCTCAGACGGCAGTCCCAATAAAAACCCCTTACACGATACTTAAGTGTAGGAAAAAAACGCCGCCTGAGCTTTCCAAGAGCGGCTGTCCCCGTTTTCTGTGTTTTCCCCTCCCCTCGCCTCACTTTGGTACATCCCATATTAAAAAAAACCCAACCAGCCGAAAAGCGGAAGAGAAGGAAAAGCTGTAGGAGGTGGAGGAGGGGCGGAGCCATCGGCGAGCCACGTGACGCAGGGCTCTGCCGCCATTTTGTTCTGCGGCGGCTGGGTATTTAGAGGCAGCGGCGGGCGCAGCGGAGGACCGTCCGCGCAGGACCACCGTCGCGTCTGTACCGCTGCCGCCGGGCCCGCCATCTTGCCTCGTTCCCGGACGGCGCAGCGAGGGAGGAAGAGAAGCAGAAGCTGAGGAGCGTCAGCAACCGGGACCCCCCCGCCTTCCCCTCACGGGTTCCGCGCCGCCGCCTCAGCAGCAGCAGCAGCAGCAGCGACTACCGTCCTCTTCCTCGCCCCTCAGCCGGCTCCGCCATGGCCCCTGCACCGCCCGGCCCCGAGTACTCCCCCTTCTTCGCCGTCATGGGCGCCTCGGCCGCCATGATCTTCAGCGGTGAGGCCCCCGCGGGAGGGGGTGAGGTGGAGGGAGGGGGGGAAGAAAACCGGTGGTTTTTGGGGGGGGGTTGTTGCCATGAGGGGGGGGGTCGGCACCCCACTTCACCGCCGCCTGTCCATCCTATCCAGGCTTTGCCCTCGCACGACCCGCCTGGCTTTATATATATATAAAGGGGGGGGGGGCTTCCAGTTCTTGGAATTGGGGAGGGTCTCCAAATTGGGGGTAGCGAGTGAGGGGGTGCAGATATCGCTATTTTTATATAAAAAACGGGGAGGGGGAGGACAGGAGACCGCTGGGGTTACAAGCGAAGCATTTTTACCCACCCACCCCCGCAAAGCTGGTGGGTGGGTGGCAGCCTGCCAGGATGGGAAGGATGGGACCTGGAGTCTGGCGCCCCGCTGGGAAAAGCTGCTTTGATCTTTTTTTAAAAAAAAAGGAGATTCCCTTCCTTTCTCTACACCCACCCCCAAAAAAGAAGAGTCGCCTTGTGCCATTGTCGGGAAATGTTCCCCCCCCCCTCTCCTGGTGGTGAGGTTGGCGCATTGGGAAGGGCAAGTGGTTTTTGGTGATGTCGCCTCTCTCTGCTGCTTGGGAAGCCCCACCCTGCTTGGAAGGATCCAGTGGATTCCTCTCCCACCCTGGCTTTGGAAGCCCCCCCTTTTATACAGATCCCCTGCTTGGAAGGAAAAGGACCCACCACCACCACCAAAAGGGAATGTGGGTGCCTTGAGGGCTGGGAGGATTGGATGTCCTTTTTAATTGTTTGATCTCTTTTTTTTTTAAGAAGCTTTTCCCTCCAGGGCCGCCCCCGTGTGACATCTGCCTGCTTTTTCTCCAATGTAAAATAAAAAGGGAAGGGATCTGGGCTTTTGCTCCATCTTTTCTCTCCCCACCAGCACCACGAAAAGATTTAAGCAGCAGGCTGGCCTCAAGTGGCTGCAGAGACGTTCCAGCCCAGGTGAAGGGTGGAACCCCAGTCTGGCTGGAGCCATATCAGCCCTGCCTGCTGCTTTCTCTTACACGCCAACCTTCCTGGGAGAGGGAAGAGGTTATTTTGAGGAGGGTCCTTTGCTCTTTCTGGTCTGGGGAAGTGGGAGAGATGGAAGAAAAGGAGACAGGCTGCTTTGGGAAAAGGAGATAGAGGGGGGGGATGGGGGTGACGTCACAACACCAGCTGATGGAGGAACTCTGACCAGCCATGTGACTGCAAGGGGGGGGGGAGAAGAAAAGCGAGGTTTAGAAGCCTCTGCTGCCTCCCCCACATCCGTGAATTCATCAAAGCTTGCAATGGACCCTTGACCCCCTCTGGACCATTACTGTCCCCTGCAGCTCACCTGGTTTTCTGGGATCTTAGAAAGACTGGGGGATATGAATGGGGCAGAGAAAATTGGTTTCCAAATTAAGGAGGAGCTGCAAAGAGGAGGGTTTTTTCCCTAGCAGTATCTCCTTCGGTCATTGTGAACTTATCTGCTGAAGGCTGGCTTCTCGGGACAGAGATAACCCAGAGTAGGTCGGCAAGCTTTGGAGCTCTATCCCATGCCTAAGAATTGTCTGCGACTGAAGCTTGCAGACATTGGAAGAATACTGTGAAATTCAGTCTTGATTTTGTGGCTGCTTGATGCAATAAAAGTCCTAAGAGACTGATAAAATTAAACTAGTGGCTTTACTATTCTTGCAGCTTCAACTGAATTCTATCTCTATACTCGCTTCACTGTACAGAACTGGGGTTAATTCAGAATTAGGAGTCACGTCTTTGACCCATGTCTGTTTAGGGTGATAGGAATGTTGCAACAGTTGGTGTACAACCTGCACATTTCTTTGAAGTCTGACTCAAATAAGCCTTTCTGGACTTGTCATCTTCCAGATGGGCTTGGGATAACAATCGTGTGCTGTGTTATAATACTGGGATTGGTGGTCACGGTTTTAAGTTATTGCTTCAGATAAAGAACCCTCCCTGTCTTCACCTAACGTGCTAAGCCAGTTTAACCTTGGCTTTATTAAACTACAATTGGCTGGGTTGATATACAGTACCATGCTAACCTCAAACCACATCATGCCAGTTTGTCAGCACTGTTAATACACAATTCAAACAGCTCCCTTAAAACAAATAGTTATATTTACAAACATGGCGGTCTTCTATATTTGTCCTTGAGATTTAATTGAACTTCCATTCGTTTTCATTTTGAAGGTACTATACAAATTGTGCCTAACGTCACTTTGCTTTTTTTTTGTTAATTGAATATCATTTTTAAATTTCTCTTTCCTCTGAAGGGTGTTGTGAGAGTGGCTAGACTGAGGCATTGTGACTGGATGGCAGTGAGAACTTAACCTGCCCTCACTGAAACCATGTGGACTTTTGTGTTTGCCATTGCTGTTCTAATCAGCTTAATGGATTTCCTTGCAGCAATTGAAAAAAAGATATGAGCAAGGATGAAAAAAGAGCAAACTTTAAACTTCCAGGTCTATTTGTGCCATGCAACTTCCTTAAGCACCTTTTCCTTTTTTTTTCATGCAACTTAATAGTTAACGGAAATAATTTGCATCAAGTAGTAAAACGCCAGGTTGACTCTTGCAGTTTATGGATTATCATTAATGAGTTCATAGCAGCAGCTTGCATCCTTGAACTGAAACCATTGGCCCTGCCCCAAGGGGACAGACAGGCTCTTCATACTGATGCCATTTCTAAAGACTATAACCATCTGACTTACTCTGCTCTGATGATTCCCCTCCACCCTCAGAAAATCCCCAATGCAGAAATACTAAATCCTTTTTATTTTTATTTTTTTACAATAGCGGAAGGTTGACTCTTATCTAAGGAGGTAGCTATATGCATACGATACAATGCACAATGGGATATAGCTAGTCCTTGACTTCCGATCACAATTGAGCCAAAAAAAAAAATCTTGCTAAGTAGATTAGCTGTCGAGTGAATTTTGCCCCTTTGTACAACCTACCATGTCACAGTTGTTAAGCGAATCACCACAGTTGCGTTAGTAACACAGTTAAGTGGCTTCCCCCATTGGATTTATTTATTTATTTATTGGATTTGTATGCCGCCCTTCTCCGTAGACTCCGGGCAGCTAACAACAGTAATTTGCTTGTTAGTAAATAGCAAAAGGTGGTGTCATGATTTCAGGACACTGTAGCTTTCATAAATATGAGCCAGTTGCCAGGCGTCCAAATTTTGACTGGGATGCTGTCAAAAATTAAATTTGACCATCTATACTATGTGTATAAAAAATGATCACGCCACTTTTTTCAGTGTAACCTTGAACAGTCATTAAATGAATTGTAAGTCGAGGGCTATCTGTCATCATATCTATTGTTGCAAGCCTTTTCTGATTCAGTTGTCTTGGGCAACACTTGGTATTTCCAAAATACTGGATATTCATTTTTGCTAATCACTTCACACTTAACAGGCCAGAAGTGTATTTATTTATTTATTATTTAGATTTGTATGCCGCCCCTCTCCGCAGACTCGGGGCAAAAGCAGGAAAAGTTAGGAAGTTAGTCTGCTTGTGGCAGGGAGCCCAGTAGAAGAATCTTGAGATAAGAATAAGGTAGGAATGGCATTGAGTTCTACCTTGGAGAGCCATAAGGAAGAGAAAAGATGGTTGTGTATTGTAGGTCTTGAATGACTCATTGAAGCCTAGTTTGCCGCTAGCAGATCCAAGTCTTGTTCTGTGCAAACAGGCTGGATGCAGAAATCGTGTTGCATAAACATCCTCATCTTTGGTCGTATACACACTAATTTCGGATGATAGTAAACATCTAGAAACTATTCTAGTCACCGCTGGCTAAACTTGTGAGAGCTCACTGCTTCACTGATGACCTTCAGGTGATCAAGAGTGGAGATCTCCATAGCCTCAAGGGATAATGTGATATTCCCCCCTCCCCCTTTCATTAGATTATAGCAAGGATGGTCAAATTTAATTTTCCCTTGCGACATGGTTAACTAAAACACTTCTCATTGCAGAAGGAAATGATGACAAATTTGCCGTAATCCCTACCACATTCAGCTACATATGGTTCTTGAAATGGCACGAGGATTGAAGTTACATATCATGCTGAGTCAGGGGGGTCTCCAAACTGGGCAATCTTTAAGACTTTGGAAGTCCACCCATATAAAAAATTGCCAAGTTTGAACACCTCTCCGCTAAGCCAAAAATAGAGTGTTTGGTTTCACCATTGTTGTACAAACAGAAGCATTTTGGTTTATGACAGTACAGTGTGTAGAATAAAAATATTGGCAGAGTGGGGGAATTGGGAGCCACAGCTTTGGTCAGCCCATCTCATATGAACAAGGGTGCTTTTGAAATTGGTCCCTTGGTTTTAATTCCAATTTGCTTATTTTAGGGCAGGTGTCAGAATTGTCATCTCTATCGCAAGATAGTGATTGTGTCCTTTGGTTTTGGCAGTTGTGATTAAAGTGAGTTTCCCTACAGAAAGGCAGTTTGGCAAGTACATGTGCCTGGAATAATTCATATACCCTGGAATCCTCTGTGGCTTTGCCTTTCTGCTTTAAAGCAGTGGGTATTGGGAAATTAGGCTCATGCTGGGCTTCTGAGCTGCAAAATTTTGTGATTATTGGTGCATTTCTGTACGTGAACTGCCAATGCAAAGCTACTGTTTTCAGGTTTGGATTATTATGTCATCTTATTAGCAGATTGACTAACTCTATATACTACATTAAGCCATCATGTGGTCTACTTCACGGAGATTCAAGGCATGTATCTAGCTAGGGAAATATTACTTTTTTAAAAATGCATGAATTCAGCCAGCTATGGTTCAATCCACAAACCTTGTTTAAAAGAATTATACCTTAAGGGGAATGTATGACCCCGACCATAGTTCCCTCTAAGCTGAGCAGTGAGCAATCGCTCACTTAAAAATCATCATCAACTCAGTTTTTCAAACCTGCCCAGAAGCTGAGAGGGAAGGAGAGAGAGAGGAAGAGAGAGAAACAGATAGAAAAAAGAGAGGAAGGAAAAGAGAAAGAAAAAGAATGGGAGTAAGGAAGAGAGAAAGAAAATCAAAATCTAGTTTGAAACTAGCTCAACTATTTAAGTGGCATTTTGATATTGATAGAGTTGCCCTATTATGAGCTCACTGTTATAGACACACAGTACAGTATTTTATTTTGAAATTCTCTGAGGCAAAACAGGATGGGTTTTTTATTTGTTTGTTTGTTTAATTAATTAATTAATATTTCTGTGCCGCTCAGACACTATACTTTTCCGCCCACCCCCCCAAAAAATTAGAGGGAACACTGACCCCGACTATCTTCCTGAGTTGCAGAACTGCCTGATTTAACTCTAAACTGTCAATATTTCTTCAGAATGATTTCTTAGAAGCAGGTAGCAATGGGGAGATGGTTGCTGAAATCAGCTGGGTAATATGCAGCTTATTCGTGCCAAATTGTTCCCTAAGAATTTTTAGGAATCTGATGGCTGAGAAATTCAGTAAAATCTAGTAGAACCTATTCTGTTAAATATACATCTAGTCAAATATATTCCTCTATTCTGACATGATTATCATTTGGTTCAAAATACCTTTTTTTAAAAAAAATAGCTGCCAAGAACACATCATTGCTTTTAGAACTAATATATATTTATTAAGCAGTAGTCTTACAATCCCAAAAATAATTCTAAATAGTTTTAAGTTGTATATGTGATGAAAAAATATGAATATTTAATATAGTGCTACAAGAAGCAAATATACATATACATATTTATTAATTTATTCATTCATTCATTCCTGGAAATATCAGTTGGGTGTTGAGCCCTCTCCCCCAATAGCCTGCAATTCTAAGTTAGCATTGCAAATAGTCTGGGTGGGGTATAATCAGAAAGTGCAGGAATTCTGTATTTGAGCAGATAAAGCCAGCCTCTATAGTTTGAATTTCCCTTTCTCCGATGCACAATCCTATGAAGGCAACCTTGCCTAAAAGGATGAGGTGGGAGGGGAATTCAATCAAGATTTCCTTTCAGACTGGTATTTAAGAATAATGCTCAAGAAACATGTTTAAACAAGCATGGATTAACATGCTATATGAAGCCGATCACTGTCTATAAATAGTCATCAGTCTTCTGTTTGAGCATTCCCACAGAGTTCGGAGAAAGAGTTGTGTTAATATGTTGAAGTATGGATTCCACTGAATCTTTTGACATCTTAGAAGTATTTATATTTAACTTTTTAATATATCAGGTCTATTGGTCCTGGAGGCATTTTTTAAATTAGGATGGTACTTGGACCAGAATATCTCCGAGACTGCCTGCTGCCGCACGAATCTCAGCGACTGATTAGGTCCCACAGAGTGGGCCTTCTCCGGGTCCCGTCAACTAAACAATGTCAGTTGGCGGGCCCCAGGGGAAGAGACTTCTCTGTGGCGGCCCCGACCCTCTGGAAAAAACTCCACCCGGAGATTAGAACTGCCCCTACCCTCCTTGCCTTTCTCAAACTCCTCAAAACCCACCTCTGCCATCAGGCATGGGGAAATTGATTCCCCTGGGCCACTTCTACTTTATGTATGGTCTGTATGAGATGTATAATTGTTTTTTATATTAACGGTCTTAAATTGTTCTAATGTATTGGATTTGTACTGTTTCTTGTTGTGAGCCACTCCGAGTCTCCGGAGAGGGGCGGCATACAAATCTAATAAATAAATAAATAAATAATAAATGCTACATAAGGCATCAAGGACATTAATAAAGAGCAATAAGTAAGTGACCTAATGATACTGTTTCTTAATACCCTGTGTATCATAGTAGCTTGCCTGTTGGACAGCCCTACCTGAATGTGCTTAAGCTAAAGATGGGGAATATGGGCTCCTAAACACAGTTGTGTTGGGATTTGGCCCATCTCTGTGTATGAACTCTGATGAAAGAATAAGCTTGCTTATATTTGAATCTGAGAATTACAAAGCCGGATAACCAATTTATTTTTTGGCCACTGATTTTCAATAGAGGTGGCATTACAGTTTTGTTGTCTACATTTTTCCAGTGAGTTTCCCTCAAACCTGATGGGAAATATCGTGGCAACCTCTGAGCAAGAACATGCTAACTAAACTACTGGATCACGGAAAAGGATAAACTTTTGATTCACTCTTGAAATAAGCCATATTGTCTTAATTTTCAGTACTCTTAAGCAGAGTCACCGTAATGGCTGAAACTCTTCTCTATGTCTTTCAGGCTTGTCAGCCATTCTAACGAAACCAGTATTATTTCAAGAACAGATCGCATGGTACTATATTGGGTTGGTTTTTTTTAAATGTCACCATTTGTGCAAAGACTCAACTGCTGAAAAGTGTCCTTTTAAAATCTTCATTACAACAGGTTTTGTCATCATTTTCCTGCTTTATATTTCCTTGTTGAATTTTTTCTATTTTTCTTGCACAGCATAGTAAAAAAAATACGAACCGCTTAAGCAGCAGTTTTTGAATAAGCAGTTTATTTCTCTTATTTCAGTTCCTGCCCACAGCAATTTAGAGAGGGGTGCATTTGAAATTTTGCCATAGCTGGTAGAACAGCATGTAGACAGATCACAGTTCAAATTGAAGCAGAATTCGATCAGACAGTATGTAAACATTTAAGAAAATGTATTATTATCACCGCTTTCAAAGGAGAAAAATAAGTATAAAAATTGATACCGTTATGTAACGTCCCTCTTTAAAAAGAATGTAGACTGGTTAGACTTTGAACAGAATGATTAAATGCAGCTAGGATGGTACATGTGCTTCCCTTTCCTGTGGGATTGAAGAATAAGATGTGTGCTTAAGGTATCGGTTCTTAAAACTACCTGTGGCTTTCTGAGTCACGGTCTGCTAATGTGACCACTGGGAAACAAATTGCTTTTTGCATGCCACCTTGTACCATTGAACAAGAACAGGCTCAGCCATGACAGGTTGCTTGCAAATATAAGTAGGTTGTCCTTTGATAGTCTCCCTATCATTTATTTATTTATCGGATTTCTATGGTGCCCCTCTCCAAGGACTCGGGGCAGCTTACAATATATAAAAAGCAGTAGGTTACAATGAAATTAAATCCAATTAAATTAAAATTACATAACCTATTATTATTATATCAATACAACATCATTATTATTATTATTATTATTATTATTATTATTATTATTATTATTATTTAGATTTGTATGCCGCCCTCTTCGAAGACTCGGGGCGGCATACAAATGTTAAGGATGGAGTCTTAGATTACTAGGGTTGGGAGGGGCCTTGTAGGGCATCTAGACCACCCCCACCACCTCCCCCAAAGCAGGAGTCCCTACACCATTTTAGACAGATAGCAGTCGAATCTCCTCTTGAAAGTCTTACATGTTGGAGCTCTCACAGTCTGTTCCACTGCTTGACCGCTCTCGCAGTCAGAAAGTTCCTCCTTATTTCCAGGTTGAATCTCTCCTTGGTGAAGGCCCTTTTTTTTTTGCTCCTGCTCAACCAGGAGATATTTCTTCAGACAGCCTGTGAAAAGTTCAGAAGTAGCACAAACCTGATCTCTTCTGGAATATCCCTAGTGAAATATACTCTCTGGTGACTTGACACCAAGATTTGAGATCACTTTGCCATTTTGTGTGAAATTGTGGTCCGATCGTAGTTTTCTGGAACTTGGCAAAATGGTTTTCTTTCATGATTCGAAAGCATTGTATGTTAAGAGTCTCAATCAACTTCCAAAACTAATTTTCCACCTACCAATTTACCAACAGGAACTATTTTCCCCTCTTCCCTAAATATTGATTTATTGTATCTTTTTTTAGTAGCCTGAAAAGCTGGCAGGTGCTATTTAGGCAGCTTAACCAGTGCTGTTTTACATCTGAATTTGGGAAGTGAAAATTAAGTTATACTTTAGGTTTCCTATACTGTATTTGTCAAGCGAATGCTTGAAGTCCAGCATATTTTTCTCTACTAGTTGCTGCAATTGGCCTTTATTAAGGGTAGTCAACAGTTTTCCTATAATTTAAGAAATGAGTATAAAACTCCTTTTCTATTTGACAGTTGAATATGGAGTCCCATCTATCATAGCAGATAATCCTAATCATTCGGATGAATACATGTCAGTATCACTGAGATTTAAATGTCACTAGTTGATAGACATATCTGCAGTTCCTCATGCTTAAAGAGGCTTGGCCATTGCGTTACAGCAGTGCAAATTTGTGATACGGAATAACATTTTATTCACAGCCTGAAAAAACAAAATCTTACTGGGCAACTTTTGAGGAGACCTGTAATGTAGCTCTCTGGACCTCAGCCATATCATATATCACTTTTTGTGTTGATTCCATTGTAATCAACCAAATCTGATGGCTAAATAAACAATTATTGTTTCACAAAATACAATACATCAAGAAGAAAATAGTTTTTAAGAATGCTGTTGAATTGTTTTCGCTACAGTTATGCAAGAATTTGCAAGCTTAATTTTGACTTAAACAGAATGCCCCTATGTGCTTTATTTATTTATTTATTTATTTATTTATTTATTTATTTAATTCAATTTTTATGCCGCCCTTCTCCTTAGACTCAGGGTGGCTTACATCATGTTAGCAATAGCACTTCTTAACAGAGCCAGTATATTGCCCCCACAATCATTTTACCCACCTCGGAAGGATGGAAGGCTGAGTCAACCTTGAGCCAGTGATGAGATTTGAACCGCTGACCTTCAGATCTACGGTCAGCTTCAGTGGCCTGCAGTACAGCATTCTACCTGCTGCGCCACCCCGCTCTTTATATATATCAAATGTCTTGGACTTCACTTCTTCTTGTTACTAGTTGATATCCAGAGATGAGTTTTTAGTTTTGAATTAGTTGCAGGTAGTTAGTTACTTGTTTGAGTTAGGTTAAGATATACACTGCTCAAAAAAAAGGGGGGGGGACTTAAAAAACAGAACATAACTTCAAGTAAATCAAACTGTCTGTGAAATCAAACTGTCCACTTAGGAAGCAACACTGACTGACAGTCAATTTCACATGCTGTTATGCAAATGGAATAGTTATGCAAATGAAATATTCAGTGAGACTATTTCATTCATTCAGATCTAGGATGTGTTATTTGAGTGTTCCCTTTATTTTTTTGAGCAGTATATTTTTATCTCTTATAAACTGGGTACTGTATAATGATTAGCAGTGAGGTTAGATCTCAATTCCCCAGGATGATGCCCTCAATGTTTTTCCTGCAGGGCCTATTGAAAAAGAAGGGAAAGTAAAGTAGCAGTGTCAACCTCTCGTTCCATTTTTATTTGGAGGAATACTTGAGGATGTTATGTGTGCCCAAGAGTCATTCATAAGAAATAAAAAAAATGATCCCTACCATCCTTTAAATTATTTCAGGGTGCTGGTGAAAGATGGAGACAGGAGATTTTCTTGGAAGTCTCCATTGGATTACAGTGATCAATTTTTAGTCCCTTGATCCAATGGTAAAATCCAATTTTTTTTCTACTACAGGTAAAAAAGAAAGTGTGGCTTTGTGGGAGGAGAAGGATATTGCAAAATCTCCATTCCCATCCCACTCTAGGACCAGCCAGAGGTGGTGTTTGCCAATTCTCCAAACTACTTAAAATTTCTGCCCCAGAACCTGCTGGATTTCACCCCTGCCTTGATCCATAACTATTCACTTGGCATTTTTGCAGACAAGGCATCAACAGATGGAAACCCCCAGGATAGTTCCTCAGAAAGAAACAATCAAAATTATTTGTGTGTACTTGGCCTTCTATGAAAACAAAGATCGATTCAGTTAAGCTGGATATGTTCAGAATTTAAAAAAAGTAATGGGTTGAGTGAGTTCCATGTGATGCTCATAGAAACAAGGAAACCGTTTCAACTATCCAGTAGCCCTTGTAGATCTGATTGTAGCAATTACATATGATTTATCTGAGCAGCTTCATAGCCAAGAAAGAACTGGTTTAGCAAGTGAAGGTCACCTGGTTTTGCCGGGCAAACCGGTAAGGACTCCTAGCTAGCGTATTGCGAATCTGCAGGTATCGGTTGATAGAGGGCCTAATATGGCCTGCAGGCTTCAGAAACGAAAGGCAGCGAATGATCAATCTTGTATTTAGAACTGTGCCTAGCAAAAGTATGTGTGCATTGCCTACATGTATGTGTGCATTGTCTCAAAATGGGTGAGCAGTGTGGTCGGGCGGTAGGAAAAGCAAGTAGGATGCTTGGCTGTATAGCTAGAGGTATAACAAGCAGGAAGAGGGAGATTGTGATCCCCTTATATAGAGCGCTGGTGAGACCACATTTGGAGTACTGTGTTCAGTTCTGGAGACCTCACCTACAAAAAGATATTGACAAAATTGAACGGGTCCAAAGACGGGCTACAAGAATGATGGAAGGTCTTAAGCATAAAACCTATCAGGAAAGACTTAATGAACTCAATCTGTATAGTCTGGAGGACAGAAGGAAAAGGGGGGACATGATTGAAACATTTAAATATGTTAAAGGGTTAAATAGGGTTCAGGAGGGAAGTGTTTTTAATAGGAAAGTGAACACAAGAACAAGGGGACACAATCTGAAGTTAGTTGGGGGAAAGATCAAAGGCAACATGAGAAAATATTATTTCACTGAAAGAGTAGTAGATCCTTGGAACAATCTTCCAGCAGACGTGGTTGGTAAATCCACAGTAACCGAATTTAAACATGCCTGGGATAAACATATATCCATTGTAAGATAAAATACAGGAAATAGTATAAGGGCAGACTAGATGGACCATGAGGTCTTTTTCTGCCGTCAGTCTTCTATGTTTCTACCTCTTATAACACAGCCTCTACCCATGTTGGCACTGCAGCTTCAAGAATTGAAACCATCAATTTGGGAGTTTGGGACATAGTAGCATGGGGGTACCTGGGGAAAAAAGATAGCTGAAGCATCTTTTGGTATTTGCATATCTTTGTGCTTAAATGATTTTTTTAGTATGCTGAAAGCAGAAATGAAACATTACCAGACTCTCAAAAAATAGGCCCACACAGTCATTTCTGGTTATGTTTCCAGAACAGTTGTGTTAGATGTAATTTTGCTTAAAATTTTGCCTTTTCTGATGGGGTTTCATTTTACAAAGAGTATCCCAGTCCTAGGAAGCTGAAACATACTTGTAGCTAAGTCAAGGACTATCCCAGGACTAGAGAGATTAATAAAAACTGAACAACATACAAGCTAATGGACTTATAACTTTGCTACTAAGAACTTTCAGCTCTGAGGACTTTGGTCTATTCTGGGACTGTTTACGCAGCAGAACAGAAGATAACAGACCATGTGTTTGTAGAAAAGTAGCATGAACAGAATCCCATGACTTTAGCAATTTGTTTATGTCCCTACTTTCAATTTGGTTTCTGTAACGCACAGCCTCACCTGCAGAGAATCCACAGTATAGGATACTAAGAGTGAACAAAGAGTCTATGGAGAGGGGCGGCATACAAATCTAAATAATAAATAAATAAAATAAATAAATAAACTCAAACAACTCTTCCTCCTCTTCTCTTCTCTTCCCTCAAAAAGGATGGAGAACAATAGTTTATGCCTAATTTAGAAGGGTGGCCATTATACTTATTTATTTCTTATTTATTTATTTTATTGGATTTGTATGCTGCCCCTCTCCATAGACTCGGGGCGGCTAAAAACAGTAATAAAAGACACCATGCAAATCCAATACAAAAACAGCTAAAAACCCCATACATACATACATACATACATACATACAAACAAACAAACAAACAAACAAACAAACATACCATACATAAATTGTAAGGGCCTAGGGGGAAAGAATATCTCAGTTCCCCCATGCCTGATGGCAGAGGTGGGTTTTAAGAAGCTTACGAAAGGCGAGGAGGGTGGGGGCAATTCTAATCTCCAGGGGGAGTTGGTTCCAGAGGGCCGGGGCTGCCACAGAAAAGGCTCTTCCCCTGGGCCCCGCCAAACGACATTGTTTTGTTGACGGGACCTGGAGAAGGTCCACTCTGTGGGACCTAACCGGTCGCTGTGGTTCGTGCGGCAGAAGGCAGTCTCGTAGATACAGTCCACTGATCCTAGGGTTTTTTCACACTGTGGTCCTAGCATGCTTACAAGCAAAATGCCCTCATGCAGGGTGCCCCATTGCTACTCTCGGCAAGGGATTCAGCTCATTTCTATTGATAGTACCTGCTCTCAAATTTTGAGGGAAAACCGGGACCCTTGTTAATTTGGATCATTGCTAACCAGCCTGGCTTCCTGCTGTCCCAGTTCTACCTCTTCCGCCTTTCTTGTTTGTGATTGCCCAATTCCAGCCTACAAAATCGAAATTGGCATTTTGAGAGCCACAGTGAAGGGTGGCATTAGATTACACGCTTTTTCTTTAAATGAGCGTGGCGGCGCAAGTGGTGAGAATGCAGTATTGCAGGCTAACTGCCCACTGCCAGCAGTTCAATTCCAAAATAGTCTCATTCTCCCATCGTTCTGAGGTCAGTAAAATGAGGATCCAGGTTGGGGGCATTATGCTGACTCTAAACTGCTTAGAGAGGGCCGTAAAGCTCTTATGAAGCAATATAGAAGTCTAATCGCTATTGCTAAATGTCATGGGTGAGATTGGGAGAAAAATAAGTCCATTTTGGCTTGTGCTTGGGTAGACTTTGACAAATTGAAGGTGGAGAAAACAAGCTCAGCTGGTTCAGTTAGCTATGTAAGCAGGCAAATTTCTGCACCTTTCCCATGTAATGACATTGCTTTCCTCTCTTTTTTGGTATTGAAAAAGAAAGGAAAAGTTTGATCTAATAACATATTTCAAAGTTATGCTGCTTCTCAGTGAATGAAGCAAGGGGAGGATCATTTTTGCAGCTCCGATCAAGCTTTCTAAAAAGTATAGTAATATGGTTCCTTGCTTTTGGAAATGAGAAAATTGGGGATTGTGTTTTGTAAAATATCAAAGAAATTTCTAACATTCCGATGGATGGATGGATGGATATATCTATATCTATCTATATCAACCAGTTTCACCTCCCTGTGTTACAGAATTCTTTCTACTTTGTTCATGGCCAGTTCTTACCCTTAGTAAACCAAAAGGAACAAAAGTTGCATCCATACCACTATCCATATCAATAAATTAATATTTATTGTTACCTAGAAGGGATGGGGTGGGTCAGTGGCTAAGATGCTGAGCTTGTGGATCAGAAAGGCCGGCAGCTTGGTGATTCAAATCTCTAGCACCACATAACGGGGTGAGCTCCCGTTACCTGTCCTAGCTTCTGCCAACCTGGCAGTTTGAAAGCACGTAAAAAATGCAAGTAGAAAATATATGGACCACCTTTGGTGAGAAGGTAATATCATTTGGATTTTGGCATTTAGTCATGCCAGCCACATGACCACGGAGACGTCTTCAGACAACGTTGGCTCTTTGGGTTAGAAATGGAGATGAGCAGTGCCCCCTAGAGTCGGGAATGACTAGCACGTATGTGCGAGGGAAGCCTTTACCTTTACCTAGAAGGTGATAATATATGTAGTCCTTAGGATCAACTTCTGCTTTGCCTGGATTGATTGAGATGGGTGGTCATAAAAAGTGAATGAAATTTCAAGCACAGGTGTGTATGTATAAATGACCTGGCATGGTTTAAAAAAGGGGCAGTCAGGGAGGCTCTTACCTGAGCAGATGCCTTAGTGTTTGATTAGAGGTGTAGTCTGTACCTTGCATGACAAACGTAGGACTCACCTGTGCCTTTTCTCTCTTGCAGCCTTGGGTGCCGCCTACGGCACAGCGAAGAGCGGCACAGGCATAGCTGCCATGTCGGTCATGAGGCCAGAGCTGATCATGAAGTCCATCATCCCTGTGGTCATGGCGGGTATCATAGCAATCTACGGCTTGGTAGTGGCGGTCCTGATCTCCAGCTCGGTCGCCCATGACATGTCACTATTCAAGTAAGTTTCTTGGCGAACATAGGATTGCCGAGGTCCCTTGTGGGCTTAAAGATCTGACTCTCCATTGGAAAGCATCCCACTGAGTTTTATTCTCTGCTCTACGAGAAGGGAAGGGCTGACCAGATGTTCCACACCGGAAAGAACAGGGTGCAGAATCAACATTCTTTGGGCCTTTGATTTTTTTTTTTTGCCAACAAGAGGAGCAGCTCTTAGGGGAAATGAATGCTGTGATGGTAAACCTTTTTTGGCTCATGTACCAAAAGGATGCACTCAACAGCATGTGCGCATGTGCCCATACCCATGATGCAGTGCCCTCCCCGCACATATGCACAACACATACACACACACCGCCCCGGGCGCATGGACACAGGCCTCACTGAAGCCTCCGGGTTTCCAGTAGGTCCATTGACCTGTTTTTCACCGGCCCCATGATTCAGGAGGATTTGATGAACCCTGGGGGGGGGCAATGAAAAATGGACAAATTGGAACCAAACTTCCAGTTGGCCCATTTTTCGCCAGCCTCAGTGTTCAGGAGGCTTTCCTAAAGCCTGGAGAAAGTAAAAATGGCCGAAAAGAAGGCTGAAACTGAGCGCACGCTGGAGCTGACATAGCACAATGCCTCGCATGCCCTCAGATGTGGCTCCAAGTGCACAGGTTCACCATCACTGCTGTACACCAGTGTTTCTCAACAATGGAAGCTTTAAGTCGTATGGACTTGCTTTGGTTTGCCAGCTGGGGAATTCTGAGAATTCAAGTCCATAAGACTTAATATTGCCAAGGTTGAGAAATATGACGGTACCCAAAATGGGTACAGTATTTATTATTTACATTAGCACTATTTATTTTGGAACTTGATATATTTTTTTTAAATGGAACAAAAAATAGGCAGAGTTTAGGATCATTGCCAATACTACAGTATTTGATATAAAAAAAACCTTAACATTTCAGTTGTATCTCTTTAGAATAGAGGAGGGAGATAAGTGGCCCTTAAAAAGATTCAGACGCTTTCTCCAGTGTTTCCTAATTGTCCTAGCACTGCCAGCCAGCTGGAGTGGACATTTTGCAGAATTGTTCAGAAGACCATAATGAGCCAACCATCCAGGGGGGGAAAAGTCTGCATCCTTTTTGTAGTGCACTAGGCATACCTGCGCCTTGCCTAAACCCACCTTTGGAATCCTACGGCCCAGGTGGTATCTTTCCATAAGTGGCTCAATTCTAGGCAAGAAACCAAATTCTGTGACAGGAAAAATCTATGGATCTCCAGGCCATACTAAAAGCTATTGTGCCCCATGATTGATTGGATTGGATTTGTATGCCGCCCCTAATGGGATTTTCCCAGGAGGTAATCCATATCTGGAAGCTTGTAGATTCCCAGTGCCATATCTTCAGGTGGACCTCAACTTTTGACCATTTGTTTAGCAATTGTTCCAAGCCCGGGAAAAAAATAGCCTATAATTGGTCCTTGCACGTATGACCGCTGCATTCTCTCCTCAGGCATGTGATCAACATTGGGAACTTGGCAACCAGCATGCATTTATGATGGTTGCTGTGACCTGGGGTCACATGATCCCCATTTGTGACCTTTCCAGGCAGCTTCCAATCAGCATAATCAGTAGGAAAAACCAGATTCGCTTAACGACTGTAGGTGATTCGCTTAACCCTAGCAAAAAGTAGTAAAATCAGGTGCAATTTGCTTAACAGCCTTGCCTAGCAACTGACATTCTGTAGTCCCAATTGTCGTTATAAGTTGAGAACTACCAGTATGACATTGGGTGTTGTGGCTCCTAAAATTGTGCAACATGATAAAGGGCCCATCCTACTAGAAAGATTCTTTACCACCCTTTGAGGTATCAAAACCTGAATTTATTTCCAGAACTACCTCTTGACTTGAGTCTGATTCTGTTGTCTTTCCTCGTTTCTTTCATTCATGAAGCAAAATGCTTGAAAACAAAACAACTTGATATCCAATGCGGCTCTTTTAATTATTCAGAGATGTTTCATTGAAACATGTTGGTAAACTAATCCTCTGCTGCTATGTCAGACATGCCCAGAAGTTTCCAGGTGTGCTTAAAATGGGCCGAAACACAATCAGCTTTAAATTTTCATGAGGGGCTGTAGTTGACAAGGGGAACCCACTCGTCTCTCTCCGTTCAGGAATAACTCTGTTGCTTACTGTAGCTTTCAGTCTTAGAAAAACGATTAATTTGAAAGGTTGCGCGAGAAAAAAACAAACAGGAATGCAAGACCGGATGGTTGGTAGCGTTAGAGGAAAGCTAAGAATAGCTTGCCAAGAACTTGAAGGAACAAAACGTTTTATTCCTGAAATGAATGAAATGAGACTTGGCCAATAGTATAAAACTCGTTGAATAGGAGATATCAGTAGCACTTAAACTTACATACCGCTTCACAGTACTTTACAGCCTTCTCAAAGCATAGAGTCATTATGAGCCGGGGTGGCGCAGCAGGTAGAGTGCTGTACTGCAGGCCACTGAAGCTGACTGTAGATCTGAAGGTCAGCGGTTCAAATCTCATCACCGGCTCAAGGTTGACTCAGCCTTCCATCCTTCCGAGGTGGGTAAAATGAGGACCCGGATTGTGGGGGCAATAGCCTAGCTCTGTTTAAAAAGTGCTATTGCTAACATGTTGTAAGCCACCCTGAGTCTAAGGAGAAGGGCGGCATAAAAATCAAATAAATAAATAAATAAATAAATAATCTTGATCCCAGCAATCTGGGTCCTTGTTTTACCGACCTCGGAAGGATAGAAGGCTGAGTCAACCTTGAGCCTGGTGAGATTTGAACTGCTGGCAGTTGGTACAGTTAGCCTGCAATAGTGCGTTCTGACCATTGTGCCATCACAGCTCCATATGTCACATTTATTTATTTATTTATTTATTTATTTATTTATTTATTTATTTATTTATTTATTTATTAGATTTGTATGCCGCCCCTCTCCGAAGACTCGGGGCAGCTAACAACAATATGAAAAGACAATGTAAACAAATCTAATATTAAAAATAATGTAAAAAAACCCCAATTTAAAGAACCACTCATACATACAAGCATACCATGTATAAATTCTATAAGCCTAGGGGGAAAGGAAATTTCAATTCCCCCATGCCTGACGACAGAGATTATTCCTGCTGCCTAAGGAAGAGCCCAGCAGTGGTCTGCCCAATATTTATTTATTTCACATTTTTCAACCACTCATCTCCCTTAGATGCAAAACCATCACATAGCTAAGTTAGTTCCTGACTTTGTAAGTCTAAAGTTGGCTTTGAACAAACCATTGCTACACACTGTAGGAATTCAATATTTGTGTGCAGAGATTCCGGTACAGTACCTCTGTTGTACTAGAAGCAAATCCAAAGTAGCAACGCATTGGCAAGTTGCTAAGGAACTACCAAGTAAATACAGGGACATAAGTCAGCAGAGAGTCCTAACATTTATGAGATGCGCCCTGCTGTGGCAATCTCCGAAATGTGATTTTGCTTTGTTGTTTGCTCTTTAAGGGGTTTTGCATATTCTGCCAATCATCATCTTGCCCATGTAATTCTTCATAATTGGGAGCGCTGCATCAGCATATATTTAGTACTCTGGGTTCGGCTCAGCAGAATTAACATAAATGCTCTTATTTACCAGCACTTTATTGTCACAGTAGAGCAGGGATCCTCAAACTTGGCAACTTTAAGACTTGTGGACTTCAACTCCCAGAATTCCCCAGCCAGCTCTGCTGGCTGGAGAATTCTGGGAGTTGAAGTCCACAAGTCTTAAAGTTGTCCAGTTTGAAGACCTTTGCAGTAGAGTATACATGAAGGGGGACACGGTGACTCAGTGGTTAAGATGCTGAGCTTGTTGATTAGAAAAGTCGGCAGTTCGAATCCATAGTGCCATGTAATGGGACGAGCACCCATTATTTGCCCCAGCTTCTGCCAGCCTAACAGTTCGAAGGCAGGTAAAAAATGCAAGTAGAAAAACAGGGGCCACCTTTGGTGGGAAGCTAACAGCGTTCCGTGTGCCTTTGGCATTTAGTCATGCCAGTCATATGACCACGGAGATGTCTTCAGACAGCGCTAGCTTTTGGCTTAGAAATGGAGACGAGCGCCGCCCCCTAGAGTCGAGAATAGCTAGCACGTATGTGTGAAGGGAACATTTACCTTTACCTTAGAGTAAACATGAGCCCACTCTGCAGGGAAGTTTTAGGCTGGCCTTTAGAAAAAGGCCTTCCGAGCTGGGTTTTTTCAACCGGATCTTCTGCGGCTGGAGGCTGCTCCCCCAACGCTGGAGGAGACAGAGTCTTCCTCTTCTCCAGTCTTCCCTCATTGAAGCTGGATGTTTCAAACACGCCCTTCAGTGTGTCTTCCTTTCCCTTCCCTTCCAGGAGCTTCCTTCAGCTGGGCGCTGGACTGAGCGTAGGCCTCAGCGGTTTGGCCGCCGGCTTTGCCATTGGCATCGTGGGTGACGCCGGTGTCCGGGGGACAGCGCAGCAGCCGAGGTTATTTGTGGGCATGATCCTGATCTTGATCTTCGCCGAAGTCTTGGGGCTGTACGGCCTCATCGTCGGCCTCATCCTTTCCACAAAAGGGTAACGACCACAGAGCGCGACGGAAAACCAAACAAACTTAAAAAGTTCCAGAATTTGAAAACAAAAAAAAAATTAATAATATGGTCTCTCCACAATGTGTACAGTTGTCATCAGTTTGGTAGTTGATCTCTTGTAAATTTGCGCAATGTATGTGACTTGTCTGTCCTCTGTGTTACTTCGATATAAAAGGCAACAAGGGCCTGCCACAAGCCTTTTCCCATAGGGCTTGGGAGGAAGCTCCTTTGCTGCTTTCCATCCATTTTTGCCATTAGAGTCCTTTATGTATAAATATAAACTAGAAAATGGTAACTTTCCCCCTTCTTTCTCTCTCTCTCTCTCTCCATTGGATGTTTTATTTATAAGACCTGACATGTTCATACATAATGGAACAAGAGTTTTCAATTTTCCATTCTCTCTCTCTCTCTCTCTCTCTCTCCACACACACACACGTATATATATAAATATATATTAATCTCATGCATAGATAGATTACTACACTGTGGGGTTAACTGTAAGTGCAGAGAAATCCTTGGATGTAATTTGATTCTCAATGATTGCTGTCGTGTCCTGGTATCGGCGTATGAGACTGTGTTATACAGATAACAGCAAAACCGTCTGAGACACTCTTGTGTTTCCAAGTAGAAAAAAAACTGTATGCTTTGGCATCCAAAAGTTGTGCAGCCAATGTTGGATTTTGCAGTAACACGTTTCCAGGTAATAAAAAAAATTTCCTCCACTGTATCATTGTCGCACGGCGTATCTTGTGAGTTACCTTGTGAGTTACCTTGAGAGGCAGGCTCTCCAACACCGGGGGTACCATCCAGCACAGCCTTCCACCATCAACCACAACAACACACACACAATACACACACCCCAGCGTGGGAATACCTGGACCTCAGCCCAGCTTTTAATAAAACTGGTTAGTCAGACATGTCAGAACTGGGGAAACTTGGGTTAGTTTTAGCCTTGAATATATCGGGGCATTAACAGATTATGTGAATTCAGTCCATTTGGTTAATTTGGAGTTGTTGGTATTGAACAAACCCAACAATTGGAGTAAATCCTTAGTGCGGCTAAAATAGGTTCCGAAAAGTCAAACTAGGAAATAAAAAGCTGATGAAGCCAAGTGTCCACCTTCTTTAAATACTTTTTATTATGGGCTCCTTGTGGCTAAGGTTAGTGGTATTCTTACAAATATTACCCAACTAGGTAACATCATCAGTGCTAGAAGGGAGCGGGATTTGCTGTATGCCTATACAACTGGTCAGTGTCAGTACAAATGGCGTGAGCCAATTATATACTCTATTTCCCCCAAAGTAAGACATCCCTTGATAATAAGCCCAATTGGGCTTTAGACTGCATGGCAATAAGGACCTGCTTATTTCAGGGTTCAAAAAATATAAGACAGGGTCTTATTTTCGGGGAAACATGGTATAAAGCAGGAGTCCCCAAACTTGGCAATTTTAAGACTTGTGGACTTCAACTCCCAGAATTCTCTAGCCAGCTATGCTGCATTGGGGAATTCTGGTGGTTGACGTCCACAAGTCTTAAAAAATTGCCAAGTTTGAAGACCTCTGGTATAAAGGATTGGCTCTGGACCTATTGAATCTAATTTAGAAAACTGTTGAAGCACAAAAATACATGAATCTCTTGCCAGGACTGGTTTTTTTCTTTTGCTTACCGCAACAAAACCCATCTTTTTCTGCACACTTATGCAAGTATTTGTCTGTTGGATGAGATAGAAAGAGGTGGAGATCTGTTAGGATTATACTTCCAGGAAAAAATTAGCATTTCATAAGGCTATAGAAGCCAGTTTGGGATAGCAGCGAAGGTGCTGGGCTGGAAACTAGGAGACAAGTGAATTCTAGCCTTGCGTTAGGCATAAAAACCAGTGGAGTGGCCTTGGGCCAGTACCTCTTCTCAGCCCAGCTCACCTCCCAGGGCTGTTGTGGGGGAAACGATAAGAGAAAAGTATGGTGTTGGATTTGTTCACCGCCTTGAATTGTTTGTAAAAATAGATATAAATAATAAATAAAAATCATGGACCAAAATGAACAAGGAGAGCGATGCTCTCAAGACAGGTGTCATAATGCTCAGGTGAGGAGACCTGGTGTCTCCTGTGAGAATCCTTTGCAGTGCCCCCCCTCCCCCCAGTCAGGCCAGCTACGCAGCCCACGAAGGAGGCATCTGATCCCTGCATTATGTTTGTTTGTTTATTTATTTATTTATTTGATTTGATTTGATTTGATTTGTATGCCACCCCTCTCCGGAGACTCAGGGCGGCTAACAGCGACAATAAAACAGTGTACAATAGTAATTTGGTATTAGAAATGATTAAAAATCCATTAATATAAAAACCAAACATACATACATACCATGCATAGAATTGTAAAGGCCTAGGGGGAAAGAGGATCTCAATTCCCCCATGCCTGGCGGCAGAGGTGGGTTTTAAGTTGTTTACGAAAGGCAAGGAGGGTGGGGGCAGTTCTAATCTCTGGGGGAAGTTGGTTCCAGAGGGCCGGGGCCGCCACAGAGAAGGCTCTTCCCTTGGGTCCCGCCAGGCGACATTGCTTAGCTGACGGGACCCGGAGAAGATCCACTCTGTGGGACCTAACTGGTCGCTGGGATTCGTGCGGCAGAAGGCGGTCCCGGAGATAATCTGGTCCGGTGCCATGAAGAGCTTTATAGGTCATAACCAACACTTTGAATTGTGACCGGAAACTGATCTTGAATTGTGACTGGAAACTGATCGGCAACCAATGCAGACTGCGGAGTGTTGGTGTAACATGGGCATATTTGGGAAAGCCCATGATTGCTCTCGCAGCTGCATTCTGTATATTCTTGGTATTTCCTGGAGTTTCAGGTCACGGACAACCTAGTGACTCATTCACGGTTTTCCCTGGGCTTCGCAAGCTTTGGGGGATGGAAATAGATTGAACATCATCCTTGACTGGCCAAAGAAACACTATTTTGGGGGGGGGGGGGTGTTGCAGCCTGTTATTATTTATTCCTTCACCCCATCTCTATCCTGCCATCTCAGTGACCCTTGTCTTTTTTCATTTCAAATAAAGGCTCGGGGCAGAGAGATCTGCAAGGGAAGGAGAGGCTCTGAATGGATCTTTTTCATTTTACACCAGAACGTGTCTGCTGCAGAGTGAGTCAGCCCTGCAGAGAAAGCAGGGGAGGGAAGGAGAAAGAGGGACGAAGCAGCAGCAGCAACAGAGAGAAATAAAAAATCATGGACAAGGCCACCTAAATGCTTGGGAAAGGAAACTTAACCTAGTCACTTCTTTTAGATGGCAACGCACCTCGTCTTTCAGGGAGTGAAATCCCAGAGATAGCCTTTCCCACACTCATGCGAGACACAATTCACAATATTTACCCATGCAGATAAACCGGAGATCATATTTTAAGATACGTCTCAGCATTCCTGCTACCAGAGGGGCATTTTTTTAAGCTTGGGAGGATGTGTCAAGTGACAGTCAGCCTCGCATTCATACTCCCTTCTCCACTCCTCTGCCTTTACATGGTATTTTGATGTGGGTTTTTTTCAGTGTTTGATGTGTTTTCCAACATTCAGTCATCCTGGGGTGCATATTCTTGGTCTGGAATGCCAGAAAGTCCCAGTAGTCAAAAACCAGAATCAACGGTTTCAGTGGACATCCAGATCTGTTCCCTGTAGCTCAATGATTCACATTGGGCCTCGTGACTTGGAATCAAGCCAAGAGATTCGCTTGCAAGATCTCCTGATCTGCCTGTCGCCCTAGCTGGGTCGGCAAGGATGTGTTTGCAAATAGCTGGGGGATGGGGGCGGTTTAGCATAAAGCAAAGAGCAATCCTGCACTCTTTGCTTTTGGAAAATAAGAATCCCGGAGCAAAAAATTCACCCTTTCTGCTTTTCTTCCAGCATCGCTTAATTAGCCCAAGTGGTGTTTTCTCTGAAAATTACGAGTAATGATGATAAATATTGGCCAGTAGCAAACCATCTGGGTATTACCCACCCTTTCAAGCAAATTTTCAGAGGATTTTTTCTGTTCTTTTTCCTGTTTGCATGAAATGGGAGATGGGCTGCTATGGTTTCACTTCCCTCAGTTGAAGCAAAAGGAGAAAAAAGGAAGGGGGATTGTTGCCATCAGGCTCCAAACTGATTAGCATGCTGCTTGGTTTGCACTCGTGGCTCCTGTCCTTGCTGCCTTCGTCACAGGAATGTCAGAAGCTTTGATTAATATGCTGCAGGTCTGTGATTAAGAAATCCCTTCGAGGACGGGGCTGAGTTTTTTCCTCAAGCAACCCAGTTGCTTTGGCTGGTCATTCTCAAACCGACGCAGCGCTGCAGTGGGGAAGTCTTGCCTGTATGATGATTCTGTTATGCGCCTCCGGTGCTCCGTAGTTGTTTTCTCATTAAAAAAACCCAACACTACAACATCTGTCTTGTGGTGGAACTGCCTGACATTAAAATGGGCATATGATCCCGAAGAATAAATTAAGATGTTACTAAAACCCACTCGGGGCTGTGTTCTCTCTATCTCTTACTTCCTTCCTTTTCCCCCATTCCCAACCTAAGTCTGGTTTCATGCTTCTAAATTGATTTAATCCGCATATCATTTTCTATTTCTGCATTAACTGTTCTACTTTTCACCACCACGGGGAAGGAAGAAATGGATACCTGTGCTTCAAAAAAACTATTTAAACAGTTCTCTGGGCTGTGCCTGCACATATAACTCCTTGCCTTTCGTAAACAACTTAAAACCCACCTCTACCGCCAGGCATGGGGGAATTGAGATCCTCTTTCCCCCTAGGCCTTTACAATTCTATGCATTGTATGTATGTATGTATGTTTGGTTTTTATATTAATTGATTTTTAATCATCAATACCAAATTACTATTGTACACTGTTTTATTGTCACTGTTAGCCGCCCCGAATCTCTGGAGAGGGGCGGCATACAAATCCAATAAATAAATAATAAATAATAAATAAATAAATCACCAGAAAACAACACAAAAGAAGATAATGTCATGTTGATTAACATGCTACACTTTATAGTGAGCGTTATAAATGTCCACATTTCGATTCCAGGATACTTGGGCTGAATTCATCCTTCCTGTTGAAGAAATACTGCAATCTCACTAAGGTTGCTTTAGTATGTGTGAACGTGTCTGTTAAGACTTCATGTTATCTATGAATCAAGACATATACGATGTATAAAATAGCATCATTCAGGGGGGAGGGAACCCACCGTTTTCAGTAACTTTTCTGCACCTTAATTGCTAGGAATAGATTCTTAACTGACATTTCATCTTGCACATTAACAGGTTCTTCACAAGAACGACAATAAAAGTTACACAACCAGTTTCAACACACACACGTTGCATAATGTATTTCACATTAGAGTATGCCAAATTAAGCCCACTCTTTATACAGTTTAGGAGATCTGTCTGTCTATCTATCCATCTATCTATCCATCTATCTATCTAATCTATCTATCTAATCTATCTGTTCTGTCTGGATCACTCCAGAAGCCAATACCAACCCAAAAAGAGAAGTCAGACACACTGGTAAAAGGCAAAGGCAGTTTTATAAAATTCAAGAAAAACACAGGTAACAGAAAATGTCCTTACAAACAGGAAAATGCTGTATCTTCAGATATATCCACGAAGGCAAAAGTCCATGCAGCAATACAGACTTCTTGCTGCCAAGCCGAGGCTGTAGATAGCAGACCTACACCTCCCACAGGTCTTCCAAAGCTGCTGGGCCACAAGCCAGGAACAGAGACACCGAGAAACAAGGATAACGTCACTCCAAACTGATAACACTCCACATAGCTTCAAGGGCTTGCCTGCCTTTTAAACCCTGCTAAGGAGGACCACACCCAAACCCAGCTGTTCCTAATTCAGTGCTGATAATACTTCTTTAATTGCTCCTTTCTTTGATCTGACGTCTCTGTCGCATGTCAATGAGGGCTTGAGCCTCATCACCTAACGACGCCAAACTACTGGCTGGGGAGAGCCCCCCCACCCTGGGGCTCTCATGCTGTTCTCCTTCATCCCATTCCTGATTTTCCTCTCCCCTGTCCGACTGTTCAGCCCCCTCCTCTTCGCTGTCATCCTCCTCCAGGCATGAAGCCAGCAGAGACACAGCCGGTCCCTGAGCAGCCTCAGGCTGAACCACAACACTATCTATCTATCTATCTATCTATCTATCTATCTATCTATCTATCTATCTATCTATTAATCTATCCATCCATCCATCCATCTATCTATCTAATCTATCTAATCTCAGCCCAGGGATAGAAATGCAACAGATCTGCCATCCCTACATAAAATGTCTTTATATGGATTTTTAAATCACAGCTTTAAAACTATCCAGTATTATTCAGGAAGGAAATGGATGATGCATACATTTTCTAAGTATGGATGTGAATAAATCAATACAATCTGCAAACTGATAGCTGCCTATGGGACAAGATGCAAGCAACACCAGAAGCACGTTGGCTCTACGCTACAGTTGAAAAGCTAGCCTGCATTTGGCTTTTGATATTCATTGCCCTTGAACACATTCTTCCACTTCTTTTTGCACCTCAAAAGGATTGGAGAGCATGAATACAGACGATTTATAAGCATAAGCAGTTATGTCTATGGGCGCCACTCAAAATAATCCAAAGGTTTTTTTAAAGTGTATTTTATTAAAATATTATAACCTGGTCCCCATCCAAAGCTGAACATTAGCGGTAAAGCAGAACAAGCTATGTTCGCATCACATCTTTAACCAGGTTTCTGGATTATCCTATGCTCTAGGACAGGGATGCCAAGCATGGCAACTTTTAAGATCTGTGGACTTCCAACTCCCAGAATTTCCCGACCAGCACCAAACTATACTGCTTGGGTGTCTATGGATAGTACAATCACACATCTTTTGGGGCTGGATCTATATATCTATATATATATATATGCCGTGAGTAATAAAAAATATAGAAAAAACGATAGAAAAATACTAAAAACGAAAAGCAATGGCTAACCACAGAAATGGTGGGGAAGCCTTGAATAAAAACACAGAATACAGGTAAGTCTTCAACTCACAACCGTAATTGAGCTCAACATTTCCCTTGCTAAGTGAGATACTTCAGTGAATTTCAACCTCAGTTTACCACTATGCCTTTCTTACCACGGTTGTTAAAGTGAAGCACTGCAGTTGTTAAGTGAATCCCACTGTGGTTAAGTGAATCTGGGCTCCCATTGTCTTTGCTCCCAAAGGGGATTCCATGATCCCCAGGATTCTGCGACGGTCATAAATGTGAATCGGTAACAAGCATCTGACCCTCGATCCTATGACCGTGGGGTTGCTGCAACGGTCATAAATGTGAATCGGTTGCAAGCATCTGAATCAATCCCGTGACTAGGGATGCTGCGACCGTCATAAAGAGGAGAAATGGTCCTTCGTCGATATTTTTTTTGTCTGTGCCACTGCAACTCTGAACGGTCACTAAACAAACGGATGCAGGTCGAGGACTACCTATAACCTCCCCCAAAATTCTCACGCGCGCACATACAAAATCATTAAAACCATTACAATCTTGCCGGAGACATTCCCTTCGAAAAGCCACCGTTTTGCAGGCTCCGTGCACACCCGCGCGCGCGCGCCCGCTTTCCCATATCTTGATCACATCAGGGATGATGGGATTTGTAGTTTTCCCGGCCAACCCTCCCCCCCACCCAATGCAGGCTCTAGCGCGTCGCTTCCCCGCCGCTTGCTCCGCATCACTCCGACCTCCCCAAAATGGCGGCGGGCGACTAAGCCGCTCCCTCCCGGCCGCCTCGTTCCCTTCTCATCATGGCGGCTTCCCCGCCGACTCACACGTGACCGTCCAGAGGGGAGGGATCGGACTCCCCCCCTCTCTTCTTCCCCGTCAGCTGACACGGAACGCGAGGTCATGTGATCGGGATCGGGCTCATTGCGGGCAGAGAAAAGTGAAGTTTGGCGGCGGGCTGCAAAAAAAAAAGCCTCGGCGGGAGAGTCGGGTGAGCCCGGGGCGGCTGGGCCTCCGCACTTCTGGTCTGGAGAGGGAAGGGGCGGCAGCCGGGGAACTTCCTAGCTTTCCGGCGTGGCTTTGGGCACCGGGGCGGGCGGGGGAGGAAGGCGGCGCGGGATCTTCCAATGACGGACAGGCGATTTCAATGCCCCGCTCCCAGAGACAGGATCCCCGGAACAAGAGCAGAGGAAGAGGCGATCGGAGCGGACTGGTCAAAGGAAAGGCGGGCAGATAGATTTGAAAATGGCAAAGGACGATTGGTTGATTGATTGATGGATTGGGTTGGATGGTTGATTGATGGGTTGGGTTGAGTTGGATAGTTGGCTGGATGGTTGGGTTGGGTTGGGTTGGGTTGGGTTGGATGGTTGATTGATTGATTAGTTGGATGATTGATTGTTGGGTTGGGTTGGATGGTTGATTGGTTGATTGCTGGGATTGATTGAGTTGGTTGATTGATTGATTCATTCATTGATTGCCCATCAAATCATTTTCAATTCCTAGCCACAGCCACAAAAATCCATGCAACCAAACTTAGAGCTCTTGGGTTTTGGGGGGTGATTTTTGCAAGATTTCACCATCCTAAACTGCAGGAAAATTACTGGGAAGGGGGGGGCAGGTTCAGCAAGAACACGTGCTTAACTTTGCACCCTCTAGTAGGGCAATGTGGGTTGAGCACAGCCGCCGGTATCTTTTGCTCTTTAGGTGCTCATAAAAATGTTCTCTTTGGAGCAGAGGGAAACTTAAAATTGAGATCTAGGTTGTGGATCCTGGGTAGAGGTAGATATTTCTCTCTCTGGGCACAATAAAACAAAACTAGAGTATAATAATGAATCAGCTGTAAAATTAAAAATAATAATTTTGTTCAATATATAATTTATTTAAAATGGTAATTAATAGAATGTATGATTTGTATTAACTGAAATATTGTAATAATGATGGAAACAAGGCGGTAAAAAGCAACAAAAGACTGTATCTAAAACAAATAACCATAGTAACTTTTTTGCCGATAAGCACAACCATAAGAAAACCCTTTGGGGTACAGTTTACTAAATAATAATGAGGACACTGTATATATAATTTTGTTGTTGTTTGTTTGTTATGTTCTTTCTTTTTTCTTATTGTCTTTGTATTGTTTTTAATGTATATAATTCAATAAAAAATATTGTTTAAAAATATATATATATCTGCTGAACAAAACTCCGCATTAGCGACAGGAAGAGCATCCGGCCATTAAAATACACAGCTAGCTCCATTCAGTTGCCCAGAATGGGATTATGGGGTTGTTAAAAGAGGATGAAGATGATGATATAATGCATGCCATGGCTCAGGTCTCTAAAAATGCACGCCTCTTTAAAAGCCGCCCAGAATCATTTTGTTACAAGATGGGCAGCAAATAAATTCAATAAATAAATAAAAGAAGTTCAAATTGAATTACGATAATAACGATGCTTTAAGATATGTATTTATTGACAGAAAGATGAAATATGATGCAATTACAACAATTTTTTGTGAAAACAAATCTTTATGTAACTAAATTAATTAATAAAAAAGGGTATGGAAGGCGGTTTAAAAATAATAATAATAATAGAGAAGACATTGATAACCAAAAAGAACAATAGTGAATGCCGATGACTTCTATTCACCAGAAAATAATTTGATATGTAAGACTGTAACTCTCCTTCTCTCAAGAGGAAATTGACAATATTTTTATGTTATTTGTAATTTTGTAATTGTCCAGGTGTTTTTTGTTTGTTTAGAAGTGTACATATGTTTTTCTATTTTCTTTTTTGTGTATTGCAAATATTTATTTATTTATTTATTATTTAGATTTGTATGCCGCCCCTCTCCGCAGACTCGGGGCGGCTCACAACAGGATACAACAATTCATGACAAATCTAAATATAATTTAAAATATTTTAAAAAACCCATTTACTAAGCAAACATACACACAAACATACCATGCATAAATTGTACATGCCCGGGGGAGGTGATTCAGTTCCCCCGTGCCTGACGACAAAGGTGGGTTTTAAGGAGTTTACGAAAGGCAGGGAGAGTAGGGGCAGTTCTAATCTCTGGGGGGAGTTGGTTCCAGAGAGTCGGGGCCTCCACAGAGAAGACTCTTCCCCTGGGGCCCGCCAACCGACATTGTTTAGTTGACGGCACCCGGAGAAGGCCCACTCTGTGGGACCTAATCGGTCGCTGGGATTCATATTGCAAATATGTCAATGTATATATTTTCTTGATTATGCTTTTTAAAACAAATTAATAAAAATTACCTTAAAATAATAAATAAAAATAAATAAAAGAAGAAACACTGGCTTTCTTTCTTTTATTTAAATGTGTTAATGAACAGAATAGTGAGCTATATAGTTATATAATTTATTTATATATCATATGGCTCGTCTGGAGCAGCTCCCTCACACCTGGAGGCCCAGGAGTTGCTCCAGGTGAGCCATTCCACCCCCTCACCCTGCCCAAACATACAGCCACCACTCTCTCCTGCCCTGAATTACAGCTCCCTCGAACCCGCACCCATCAAAAATTAGTGGTGAATATGTATAGAGTTAATGTAAATAGTTGAACCAGACAAGTTGAATGTGATTGGGTCAAAAGTTGACCGGGAAAATTTAAGTTGGTGACAGTTGCATTTAAGCAGGAAAGTGAAAGTATAAAAGTGGCAAACTGACACTGTTTCAGTCAGTTGCGCCGAGAGCTGAAGTCACTAGTACAACGATATGCTTTATTACCCAGAATAAATTGCAGACATTAACACCCTTGAAAATGTCCAAAGATACTTCACCAGAAGAGCCCTTCACTCCTCCACTCGAAATAGAATACTCTATGAGACTAGACTTTCAATCCTGGGCCTACAAAGTTTAGAACTAAGACGCCTTAAACAAGATCTAAGTATTGCCCACAAGATCATATGCTGCAACGTCCTGCCTGTCGGCAACTACTTCAGCTTCAACCACAACAACACAAGAGCACACAACAGATTTAAACTTCATATTAACCGCTCCAAACTTGACTGTAAAAAATATGACTTCAGTAACCGAGTTGTCGAAGCGTGGAACTCATTACCGGACTCCATAGTGTCATCCCCAAACCCCCAACACTTTACCCTTAGATTATCTACGGTTGACCTATCCAGATTCCTAAGAGGTCAGTAAGGGGCGAGTACAAGTGCACTAGGGTGCCTTCAGTCCCCTGTCCTATTGCTCTCCTATATCTCCTATATACCTTTCTTCTATTCCTATATCTCTTCTTCTATTCTTTCATTGATATGTTCTATTACTACGTATATCTTCTTTTCTATTCTTTCATAGATATATTTTACTATGAGTATCTCCTCTATAACCTTCATCATGTATTTTACTATGTGTATATAGATATATACCTACTAAAACCCTCATTGTGTATTGGACTAAATGAATAAATAAATAAATAATATAAATAAATAAATAAAAAGACATTTTAAAGAAGCTAACAGTCTTCAATTAGCTTCTGCGTAGAAGCTAAATTCAAGATGGCGGCGTCCACAGAGACACCCAAAGAATTGATTCCGAGTTACTCAGTTAGAACCTATAGGAACCCACCTCAGAACTGAGGACTAGACAATCAAAATCCCTTTATTGTGGATAATTAATATATTTAAACCAGGTGAAATAATAAGCTTAAAAGAGGGGAAATAATATTTTCTATTATGGGGGGAATTACTTTTTAGAATAGAATAGAATTTTATAGGCCAAGTGTGATTGGACACACAAGAAATTTGTCTTTGGTGCAGATGCTCTCAGTGTACATAAAAGAAAAAGAGACATTTGTCTAGAATCATGTAGTACAACATTTAATGATTGTCATGGGCAGGGGTTCCCAAACTTTTTACACAGGGGGCCAGTTCACTGTCCCTCAGACTCTTGGAGGGCCAGACTATAAAAAAAACCTATGAGCAAATCCCTATGCACACTACACATACCTTATTTTAAAGTAAAAAACAAAATGGGAACATACTATTTAGGGGGGGCGGGGAAGAAGTCTGAAATTCATATATGTTTATGTTTTGTTTTTAATTTTCTTTTGTTAACATCTGATTGGCTATATAAGGTTTTCTTGGCTTATAGAAAAATGTATAAAGAAAGAAGGAAGCACTTTGGCATAATGGTTAATAAGTTAGAAATATAATTGGTGTTGTACTTTTTTGAGGAGGGAATTTAATTAAAAGAAAATGAATGTAACTGGATGACAAAATTAGAAAAAAAAACTTTTGCAACTTTTTTGATGATTGATATTAGTTACTAACAAAATACCGCATTTTATTCATGGAAAATTAGATGTGCTCCTGTCACTCACCCACAGGCCGGATAAATGGGGACCGCTGGTCATAGGGGTCAAATAAGCATTGAAGAAACAATATTAATCAAAATCTTAGGATACAAGCAACAAGTTACAGTCCTAAGTGGGAGGAAAAGGATGATAGGAATGATGAGAAAAACTAGTAGAAATAGAAGTGCAGATTTAGTGAAAAGTCTGACAGAGTTGAGGGAATTACAGTATTTGTAGAATGATGGCGTTCGGAGGGAAAATATTCTTGTGTCTAGTTGTGCAGTGCTCTGTAGCAACGTTTTGAGGGTTTTCCATTAATGTAAATCATTTTTCGACACGTTTACCATCACATGGAAACGTTCAAATCTTTTCTGCCTTCCAAGAACTTGCTGCAACCTGTAAGAAAGTTATCAGCTCTTTATGTTTCAAGGTACAGTTTGCCTCCTTGACTTACTTAATAAAACAACAAAAGAACAGGATTTTTTTTAAAAAAAAATCGAATAAATAAAATAAAATGCAAAGGGGCTTTAATAGATCATATTCCAGGATTGCTGTTAACCTATGCAGCAGTTTATTTTCTGACTCAGTAAATCAGGACTAACAAACCAAGGCTTATATAATAGATGATTAAATATGGCTTTCTTTGTCTTCTCTCCATGCCGTTACAGTTGCCTCACACGTGGGTTTGAAAGATGCCATGCCATAAATCCACTGTGGATGCGCCAATCCTCCGATTTACCAACTGCCGGATTTTGAGAGATCATGTCTTGCAAAGGTAAGAACTTGTTTCTAGGCTTCCGCCTTGTTCTAATGATTTAGATATAAGCATGGAAGGTCTTCGGAGAGGGGCAGCATGCAAATCTAATAAATTATTATTATTATTATTATTAATAATAATAATAATAATAATTTATTTATTGGATTTGTATGCCTCCCCTCTCCGTAGACTCGGGGCGGCTAACAACAGTAATAAAAACAGCATATAACAATCCAATATTAAAACAGTTAAAAACCCTAATTATAAAACAAAACATACATACAGACATACCATGGTTATGACCTATAAAGCCCTTCATGGCACCGGACCAGAATATCTCCGGGACCGCCTTCTGCCGCACGAATCCCAGCGACCAGTTAGGTCCCACAGAGTTGGCCTTCTCCGGGTCCCGTCAACTAAACAATGTCGTTTGGCGGGACCCAGGGGAAGAGCCTTCTCTGTGGCGGCCCCGACCCTTTGGAACCAACTCCCCCCAGATATCAGAGTTGCCCCCACCCTCCTAGCCTTTCGTAAGCTCCTTAAAACCCACCTCTGTTGTCAGGCATGGGAGAATTGACACTTTCCCTCCCCCTCGGCTTATAAAATTTATGCATGGTATGCTAGTATGTATGATTGGTTTCTAAATTGGGGTTTTTAAAATTAACTTAAATATTAGATTTGTTTACATTGTATTATTATTGCTGTGAGCCGCCCCGAGTCTGCGGAGAGGGGCGGCATACAAATCTGATTAATAAATAAATAATAAATAAATGCATAAAATTGTAAAGGCCTAGGGGGAAAGAGTATCTCAGTTCCCCCATGCCTGGCGGCAGAGGTGGGTTTTAAGAACCTTACGAAAGGCAAGGAGGGTGGGGGCAATTCTAATCTCTGGGGGGGAGCTGGTTCCAGAGGGCCGGGGCCGCCACAGAGAAGGCTCTCCCCCTGGGTCCCACCAAGTGACATTGTTTAGTTGACAGGATCCGGACAAGACCCACTCTGTGGGACCAAACTGGTCGCTGGGATTATTATGCTTCCAATGGAAATGGGTAAAATAGTTATCCCAAAGAATATTCCATGGTGTTTGTGATGCTCTCTGTGCCTGATTGTTTTCTTGCAGATATTTTATTACGTAAATAACATCAGTGCTAAAGGGGGCATGTATATGAACACCCCAATCCTATCTAACCCTGATGATGTTACCTAGTTTGATAATTAAAAATCTGCAAAAAAAAAAAAAGCCGTAGAAACCAGGACTCCCCATTTCAACCATGAGCGATAAATATTTTCTTCTAAAGAACATTCTGTAAGATTAATGTCCTCCAGGTAGAAAGGAACTGATAATACTTTTATTGCTCCATTTAGGGCCATTTAGCCTCCCCGAGTCTTCGGAGAGGGGCAGCATACAAATCTAAATAATAGATAGATAGATAGATAGATAGATAGATAGATAGATAGATAGATAGATAGATAGATAGATAGATAGATAGATAGATAGATAGATAAATAAAAAAAGCCGAGACAGATATGTGGTGAATCTTTCAAGCAAGATTCTTTATTGTTTCTACTTCTATAGTCAAAAATTTGTCAAAATGATAAATGAATTACTCTTCTGCCCCAGATAAGAACGTAGCAAAACACAGTTTGTTTGAACTTATTTTAATAAAAAATATCCAACTACTTATAACTAGAGGTCTCACCACATGTACATACACACACAAACTTAAAGGTAGTCTTTTCTTGCAAATACCAAATTGCTAATTACTCGATATTAACAGTTGGCATATTATTATTATTATTATTATTATTATTATTATTATTATTATTATTATTATATTTGTATGCCGCCCCTCTCCGTAGACTCGGGGCGGCTCACAACAGTGATAAAAACAATAATAATTAGAATCTAAAATAGCAATTATACAGTACATATAAAAAATCTAAAAGAGAAACCCCAGTAAATAAAAGCATAAATACAGTCATATTGTGCACAGAAACTACATAGGCAAGGGGAAAGTGTCTCAGTATCCTCAAGCTTGACGACAGAGATGGGTTTTGAGGAGTTTACGAAACGCAAGGAGGGTGGGGGCAGTCCTAATCTCCGGGGGGCGCTGATTCCAGAGGGTCGGAGCCGCCACAGAGAAGTCTCTCCCCCTGGGTCCCGCCAGACGGCATTGTTTAGTCGATGGGACCCGGAGAAGACCAACTCTGTGGGACCTAACCGGTCGCTGGGATTCGTGCGGCAGAAGGCAGTCTCGTAGATAATTTGGTCCGGTGCCATGAAGGGCTTTATAGGTCATAGCCAACACTTTGAATTGTGACCAGAAACTGATCGGCAACCAATGCAGACTGCGGAGTGTTGGAGTAACATGGGCATATTTGGGAAAGCCCATGATTGCTCTCACAGCTGCATTCTGCACGATCTGAAGTTTCCGAACACTCTTCAAAGGTAGCCCTATGTAGAGAGCATTACAGTAGTCGAGCCTCGAGGTGATGAGGGCATGAGTGACTGTGAGCATTGACTCCCGGTCCAAATAGGGCTGCAACTGGTGCACCAGGCGAACCTGTGCAAACGCCCCCCTCGCCACAGCCGAAAGATGTTTCTCTAAGTTCAGCAAAAGTTCAGAATGTCTTAAATCATAAAATAGCAATTAGTCTTTGATAGCTCACAAAGTTTGGCAAAATGCCCAGAAGTTGTCTTCAATAAATAAACCAAAGCAAATAAGCAGAGCAGAGCATCTTCTCACTATCCAATTCGGGTGCCACTGTCACATCGCCAAGTTGGTCTCCTCTCAAACAGGATCCAAAATCAGCTGCATGGGCTGCTGGCAGGCCACCCCAATTACAATGAAGATTCCAGCACATGACTGTCTTTGGTGGATTGGCCAAAGGAGAGATCAAGTGGAATTTTTATGTAAGCATTGGTTGACTAGTTCCTTCTGTTTTCAGAGAGGATCTATGGGTAAGAGCTGGAAAGATCTTAAACCCAGAGAAGGTGTTCTTTGATGAGAAAAAGTCTGCAGACGTCCAGCTGGACTGCAAAGACAGTATCCTGGCACCGGGCTTCATCGATGTACAAATCAACGGTAAGCCATTGCAACTGCTTTTGCTGCTGCCTAAGAGAAAACCAAGCGCCTTAATCCAAGTGATGCAGAAATTGTCAAGCACAGGAAATCAGGAGTCCAGGCAGTTCAAATAAATATACACATTTAAATTAAGTTGACTTTACTGTCACTGCACCTTGTATAACGAAATTAAATGCCATTTTCAGTGTACATGATAACTATTAAAAATAAACACAAATGCACATCCTTCACATTCTATACCAGAGGTCTTCAAACTTGGCAACTTGAAGACTTGTGGACTTCAACTCCCAGAATTCTCCAGCCAGCTTTGCTATGCTATGCTGGTTGGAGAATTCTGGGAGTTGAAGTCCATAAGTCTTCAAGTTGCCAAGTTTGAAGACCTCTGTTCTATACAGTTGAACTGAAAACACGATATTGCATTAGTATTGTATTATGTTTATGTTTATGTTTATTAGATTTGTATGCCGCCTCTCTCCGTAGACTCCGTAGTATTAGTATCCAACCAGAGGATAAAAAGCAAGCACATGGGCTCAAAACCAGCAAACTAATGTGCTGAAGCTGACCAGACTAAAGAGTAGCCAGATGAATATTAATATTATTATTATTATTGTTGTTGTTGTTGTTTGTTTGATTATTAGTTAGTTAGTTAGTTAGTTAGTTAGTTAGTTAGTTAGTTAGTTATTAGATTTGTATGCTGCCCCTCTCCGAAGACTCGGGGCGGCTCACAACATAACAATAACACAATGCATTACAAATCCAATAGTAAAAATTTAAAACCAATTAAAAACATTAATAACATAACCAATATTATAATAAAATCCCCAACTACACAATCATACACATTCAACCCAATCCATCATACAATAGAGGTCGAAAACATAACAGGGGGGGGTAATTATCCCCAAGCCTGGCGACAAAGGTGGGTCTTCAGCATTTTACGGAAGGCGAGGAGGGTGGGGGCTGTTCGAATCTGGAGGGAGTTGATTCCAGAGGGCCGGGGCTGCCACAGAGAAGGCTCTTCCCCTGCGCCCTGCCACCCGACATTATTTAGTCGACGGGACCCAGAGAAGGCCAACTCTGTGGGACCTAATCGGCCACTGGGATTCGTGCGGCAGAAGGCGGTCCCGGAGGTGTTCTGGTCCAATGCCATGTAGGGCTTTATAGGTCATAACCAACACTTTGAATTGTGACCGGAAACTGATCGGCATACCTGGTAGGTTGATTATTTTTCCCCTAATTTTCTCCCCCAACATTAAGGTGCATTTCATACTCTGGTGCATCTTACACTCTGAAAAATATGGTATATTATTCAGGTGTATAAATATGATTTGCATAGGGGCAAGTCACCGGACGACCTAAATAACAAGGATGGGCATCTCCTTCTGTCTTCTCAGGGGGCTTCGGAGTAGATTTTTCCCTGGCTACGGATGACGCACAAGCAGGAATTTCGCTGGTTGGCCAGAAGATACTGTCCAATGGAGTGACTTCATTTTGCCCGACGATGGTGACCTCACCGTCCTCCGTCTATCACAAGGTGAGGAGATCCAAAGCTGTAACATGGATTGTTCTGTTTTGAGGGGATTGTGTCAAACGTGGCCTCTATAATTCTTCAACCAAGGTTGATGGTTTATGTTGCTGCATGAAATTAGCTACTGTAGTTGGGAGAAAAACAGAACAAATTTGTGTGACCCATTGAGCACCCAGGAGAAAAGATACGGTTTAACTTTGTCTAGTAAAGAATTAATGTTAGATTAGCCAGGAAGTCCCGATCGAGTGAGCAATGGCTTTATACGATGTTCTGTATTTTTCGGACTATAAGATGCACCAGAATATAAGACAAACCTTAGTTTTTGGGGAGGAAAATAGGGAAAAGGATCCGCTTACCAGATATTCATCTGGCTAGCACCTTTAATCTGGTCAGCTTCAGCACATTATGTTATCCCCTGGTTATAGCTTTTTAAAAAACCTTATTCAGAGAGAGTAACAATGAAAGAGCTTGCAAGCCAGTAAGAGCTGGGAATATTGTTAGCACCTGGTTAGGGCTGGAAAGTAACATTCGGAGCAAGTAAGCAATGAAAAAAACCCTGCAAAGACTTAGAGCTTGGAAAACATTCTTCGCAAAGAGTAACAATGAAAGAGCCTGCAAGGTAGGAGCTGGGAAGATCGCTAGCACCTAGTTAGGGCTGGGTTAAAAAAGCTTCAAAGAAAAGCTACATTTGGAGTATAAGAGGCACCTGAATTTTCAGCCTCTTTTAGGGAGGAAAAAGGTGAATATTATACTCCGAAAAATACGGTAAGTCCAGTTACTGAACCATATCTTTCTACTGCCTTAGTTGCATATGGACAACCTATCAGAACCAGTTAGGTTTCTGTTTCCTGTGGTCTGTTTGGGAGCTGCAGAAATAAGCCTCTATGAGCCAACTAGAATAGAAATGATTACCAAAATAATCAGAGATCTTGGTTTAGTAAGCTGACTATGGACTTGATTCATACCACCTCCTATACCACAATAAAGTTTGGGGTTTGTTTGGTTTTTTTAGTATTATCTACACCCCTGATTAATCCTGGTCAGCTTTCCCTACGTTTCTTTTATCCTATCTCCTTCCTTCCGTTAGGGGGTAAAGAGGGACCTACCCCCATATTCTCCCACTGGTTCTCTTTGATCTGGTTTTATAATACAGCATTGGTGAAGAAGTTAATTGACCTAAGAAAGAATAGAATAGAAATAGAATAGAATAGAATAGAATAGTCTTCGGAGAGGAGCGGCATACAAATCTAATTAATAAATCTAATTATTATTATTATTATTAATTCTTTATTGGCCAAGTGTGATTGGATACACAAGGAACTTGTCTTACTCAATAGCTTGACAGTGCTGAGCGAATTATTTGTTTAGCAGAGTGATGGCGTTTGGGAAAAAACTATTCTTGTATCTGGTTGTCTTGCTGTGCGGCGCTCTATAGCAACATTTTGAGAGTAGGAGTTGGAACAGTTTATGTCCAGGATGCGAGAGGTCAGTCAATATTTTCACATCCCTCTTTTTGACTCGCGCAGTATACAGGTCCTCAACGGAAGGCAAGTTGGCAGCAAAGGGGTTTTTTTTGCAGTTCTAATCATCCTCTGAAGTCTGTGTTGGTCCTGTTGGGTTGTGGAACCAAACTAGACAATTATAGAGATGCAGATGACTGACTCAATAATTCTTCTGTAGAACCGTATCAGCAGTTCTACAGAAGTTTGAGTTTCCTGAGTTGGCGCAGAAAGAACATTCTTTGTTGTGCTTTTTTGATGATGTTTTTGACCACATTTTAAGTAGAGACTACGTTTTATGGATGAGACACCCACACGTACGATTCAGCAACAATGGTCTTCTCTCCCACTAGGTTCTACCTCAGATCTGTGTACAAAACGGAGGACCTCATGGAGCAAGTGTCCTAGGTGAATAAGAATCTTTCATTGTTAATAGTTGTATTTTTGATGGGGTAAGAAAGATAAAGACACCTTTCTCTAATCTGATGCCTTTCTGAGAGTGGATGTGTTCAAAAACTCCAAATCGTCAGTAAGAGCCATGGTGGCGCAGTGGTTAGAGCCCAGTACTGCAGGCTACTTCCGCTGACTGTTGGTTGCCTGCAATTTGGCAGTTCAAATCCCACCAAGATCAAGGTTGACTCAGCCTTCCATCCTTCCGAGGTTGGTAAAATGAGGACCTAGATTGTTGGGGGGTAATAAACAGCATAGAGAGGGTTGTAAAAGCACTGTGAAGCAGTATAGAAGTCAAAGTGCTATTGCCCGTCCTCCCTCCCTCCCTCGCTCCCTTCCTTTCTTCCATCCATCCATCCATCCATCCATCCATCCATAGTGCACAGTACAGTGGTACCTCGACATACGAGTTTAATTCGTTCCAGACCCGAGCTCGTAAGTTGATCAACTCGCATCTCGAACGAATGCCTTTAGACTTTGTTTTTCGCACCAAGATAACCAGAAGCAAGGATTCTTGCGCCACCTAGTGGAAGCTCGGCTCGTATCCCGAATTTGAGCTCGGGTGTCGAACAGAAATTTTGCTCGCGTCGTGGCTCGTAACTTGGAATACTCGCATGTGGAGCAGCTCGTATCTAGAGGTACTACTGTAGTTAGAATGCAATATTGCAGGCTGACTCTACCGATTGCCAATAGTTCGATACTGACTGGCTCAAGGTTGACTCAGCCTTCCATCCTTCCGAGGTGGGTAAAATGAGGACCCAGATTGTTGGGGGCAATAGGCTGACTCTGTAAACCTCTTAGAGAGAACTGGAAAAGCACTATGAAGCGGTATATAAGTTTAAGTGCTATTGCTAACAGGGCTTGGAGTTTTGGAAATTTGCTGCAGATCTTCACTTTGGTTGGACTTTGTTGTAGGACCCATATTGTCATCTACAGACGTCCAGACAAGCTTGAAGTGAAGATCTTATTTCAGAGCTTTGGATGTCTTTTTTTTCCTTCGGCAGGGGTTCACCTGGAGGGTCCATTCATCAGCAAAGAGAAGAAGGGGGCTCACCCAGAAAATTACCTCCGTACTTTTGAGTCAGGGGCCTTTCAGGATTTGCTCGCCATGTATGGGAGTCTGGACTGCGTCCGGATTGTCACCTTGGCCCCTGAGATGAAGCGCAGCAGTGAAGTGATCCAGGAGCTGACCAAGAGAGGCATCTGCGTGTCGCTGGGTAAACTTTGTCCCTGGATGCCGAAGGATTGAGATTTAGGATACAGAAGTCCAGTTTGTTTTGGACACCATGACATGGGAAGCAAAGGCATTCACAGCCAAATCACAAGGTCATCAAGACAGGGATTGGGTCTCCTTCTTGAGCAGGGGGGTTGGGCTAGAAGACCCCCCTTTTATTTCTGTGTTCTCAGTGTAGGCGCAGGCAGGCCAAAGTCTCTAACTCAAAACTACACTGATAGGCACAATGATATTTTACTTACTTACTTACTTACTTACTTACTTACTTACTTACTTACTTACTTACTTACTTACTTACTTATAGTTGGTTGGTTGGTTGGTTGGTTGGTTGGTTGGTTGGTTGGTTGGTTGGATTTCTATGCCGCCCTTCTCTGGAGACTCAGGGTGACTTACAAACAATATAGACAGAATACAATACAATATAAAAAGTGAAACCCACCCCAACACTAAAACTTATAATTAAAACCCCTACACCAGTGATGGTGAATATTTTTTTCCCTCCGGGACCTCCTTTTGCCGCACGAATCCCAGCGACCGATTAGGTCCCACAGAGTTGGCCTTCTCCAGGTCCCATCGACTAAACAATGTCGTTTGGCGGGTCCCAGGAGAAGAGCCTTCTCTGTGGCGGCCCCAACCGGGAACCAACTCTCACCTGAGGTTAGAACTGCCCCCACCCTCCTTGCCTTTCGTAAACTCCTTAAAACCCACCTCTACCGTCAGGCATGGGGGGAACTGAGATAACTTCCCCAGGCCTATACTGTTTATGTATGGTATGTTGTGTGCAGGTTTTTTAAATTATGGGTTTTTAGTTTTAATTATTAGATTTGTATTATATATTGTTTTCTATTACTGTTGTGAGCCGCCCCGAGTCGACGGAGAGGGGCGGCATACAAATTTAATGAATAAATAAATAAATAAATAAATAAAATATGCACACACACTATCGTGCCTGTGTGAGTGCCCACACCAATAATTCAATGCCTGGGGAGGGTGAAAATTGCCTCCCCTGCCCCCCGGAAGCCCTCTGGAGGCCAGAAACAGCCCATTTCCCAACTTCTGATGGGCTTGGTAGGGCCGTTTTTCACCTTCTCCAGGTTCCAGAGGCTTGCCTGGAGCTTGGGAAGGGCAAAAACGCCTTCCCCCATCCCCCTGGAGGCCCTCCAGAAGCCGAAAATTAATTAATTGATTGATTTGATTTGATTTGATTTGATTTGATTTGATTTGATTTGATTTGATTTGTATGCCGCCCCTCTCCAAAGACTCGGGGCAGCTAACAACAATAAGGAAGACAATGTAAACAAATCTAATATTTAAAAATAATCTAAAAAAACCCAATTTAAGAAACCAATCATACAAACAAGCATACCATGTATAAATTCTATAAGCCTAGGGGGAAGGGAAAAATTTCAATTCCCCCATGCCTGACGACAAAGGTGGGTTTTAAGGAGCTTGCGAAAGGCAATGAGGGTGGGGGCAACTCTGATATCTGGGGGGAGCTGGTTCCAGAGGGTCGGGGCCGCCACAGAGAAGGCTCTTCTCCTAGGTCCTGCCAAATGACATTGTTTAGTCGACAGGACCCGGAGAAGGCCAACTCTGTGGGACCTAACCGGTCACTGGGATTCGTGCGGCAGAAGGCGGTCCCGGAGACATTCTGGTCCAATGCCATGAAGAGATTTATAGGTCATAACCATCCCAGAGCCTCCATATGAGCCAAAAATCAGCTGACTGGCACATACATGCATGCTGGAGCTGAGCTAGGGCAATAGCTCGTGTGCCGACAGATATGGCTCCATATCCCCTCTGCGGAGAGGGGTGGCATACAAATCAAATAAATAAATAAATGTGCCATCACTGCCCTATACTATAAAAAAACCCTATAATTAAAGTCCTTATAATATAAAAACATTCATATAACAATAATCACGCAGTCATATCTGCTACCAGAGCAAGATGTTAAGCTCAATGGGCCCAAGCCTGCCGACATAAGTAAGTTTTTAAAGCCAGGAGGGGGGGGGGGGCAATGTGAATCTCTACAGGGAGTTGGTTCCAGAAGGCCGGGGCAGCCACAGAGAAGGCTCTTCTCCTAGGCCCCACCAGCCAACATTGCTTAACTGACGGGACCTGGAGAAGGCCGACTTTGTGGAATCTAACCATCCGCTCGGATGCATATTGTCACACTACCATAGTGTATAGTTGAGCACTTGCATCGGGATAGAAGCTGCTGCATTTTCAAGATGATGTCATGCCTGTGCCGTCTTTTGACCTTCCCTAAAAACAGCAACCACAATGGGAATGCTAACAATATCCCCTGTGTGGCCAGAAGGAATATTTTGTTTGAAAATAGTAATCTTGAAAGTGGATCTGTTTTATTTACTCCAGCAAATGTCAGGTCAAGATTGGTCCTGCTAGAGTCAGACCAAAGGTCCCCAAACTTGGCAACTTTAAGACTTGTGGACTTCAACTCCCAGAACAGCGGGCTGGAGAATTCTGGGAGTTGAAGTCCAGAAGTCTTAAAGTTGCCAAGTTTGAAGACTTCCGTGCTAGGCACAAGTAATCCACTTGAACAAGGGATCCACTATCATATCTCTTTTTATCCGTTTTTAAACTAATTCAATACATATTACATAACATATCATTACTAATATTTACTAACATATACTTCCTTATTTTTTTTCTTTCTCTCCATTTTTTTTCTTTTATATATATAGAATACATTTACTACATTATGCACATACTCCTCCTACTACTTTTCTACAAAAGTCGTCCCTGAAAACGTCTGCGTCATACGCAGATCTTTCTTTTCTTTTCTGCACTCTTTCCTTTCCTTTATTTATTCTCTTCTTTTCCCCCCCTTTTCTTTTTTTTCCCATCCTCTTTTCTTATTCTTCAAAGTTAGAAAATATTTTCACTAATTTGTTATTAGCCAATCTATATTAATAGGAGATGTAACATTTATTATCATAACCTAAGGAAATCTTTGATATTCTCTATTTACTGTTTATTTACAACGTTTAAGAAATACAACACCCCTATCAAGAATTATATGTATTATAATCTATAGCTTACAATGTATAATTGTACTCCTTACCTGAACTGCTCGATTTTGTACTTTGATTCCCCATCCCCCACCAACACCACCCTTTTTTTCTTTTCTGTACATTCCTTCCTACCCCCACTACCTTTTCCCTATTTCCCTTTTTTTTCTTTTTTCATATTTACAAATAAAGTATATTTAAAAAAAAAAAAAAAGACTTGTGGACTTCAAATCCCAGAACAGCTGGCTGGAGAATTCTGGGAATTGAAGTCCACAAGACTTAAAGTTTCCAAGTTTGAAGACCTCTGTGCTAGGCACAACAAGTAATCCACTTGACAAAACTTGCAAAAGGTCTTCACTTTCTCTCTCGCTCCTTAGCCAGCATGCTTTGAAAGTTGGAGAAACTCTTCTAAATGATTCAATGCACCAAGTAAACCCCTGAAACTGCCCTAACTGTGGTCATTTTCTTTTAGTAACTTTCCTTTAGGGAGGTTTCTCTTCTCATTGCTTCAGGACTAACACAGCCTGCAGCGAAGGGGCGAGTGTAGGGCGGGGAGAGTATAGAGATAGCTGGGGTGTTGTGGCCTAAATAAATTTATTTCCCCTGGGAATCAAGGACGTTGGTGCAGGTTTTCGAAAGGTGGAAACTGAGATCACTTAGCAACTGGACTATGTGTTCATTGGAGCATGTGACTGGATGGGGAGAGAGTGATAAAGTTTTACTTTTAATTGGATGTAAAACTGGCGAGAACCTAGAGCTGGTTTTCCACCAAATCTGTGCCAATTGGATATACAGTGTTCCCTCGATTTTCACGGGTTCGAACTTCACGGATAGCCTATACCACGGTCTTTAAAAAAATATTAATTAAAAAATACTTCGCGGGTTTTTTTCTATACCATGGTTTTTCCCGCCCGACGAGATCATACATTATCGCCAAACTACTAATTTTTGCAAATAAATAACCAAAAAAATAAGTATTGTTAATAAATAATTATATTTATAAATATCAGGATTACCAAGTGTCTTATTCAATAGTGAATACCAGTAATAATGGTGAGTAAATTGTTGTTAAGGGAATGGGAAATGGCAATTTAGGGGTTTAAAGTGTTAAGGGAAGGCTTGTGATACTGTCCATAGCCAAAAATGGTGTATTTACTTCCGCATCTCTACTTTGCGGGAATTCGACTTTCACGGGCGGTCTTGGAACGCATCCCCCGCGGAAATCGAGGGAACACTGTATCCCAATAAAATATTATCTGAGGAATATGCCTGCCTCGGAGTTCTTATTGAAAGGGATGTATTATTTGGAACCTTGACAGGAATATTATGTAGCCTTCTCTCCCCATTTCTTTTTCTAGGTCACTCTGTGGCTAATCTGTCTCAGGCTGAGGAGGCTGTTGGTCAGGGAGCTACCTTCATTACTCACCTCTTCAATGCCATGTTACCTGTGAGTAGTACCTAGGCAAGTTTCCACTTCTAGCATCTTAACCAAACTGGTTGTAAGTTACTTTTTTTAGTGAATTACAAGGGTCGCCCAGAAAGGATTGCACCACATTTTTTTTTCTTCAACAATTATTTATTGAACACAATGAAACTTGCACACAACAAAGAAGGATGTTTCTTCTACACTCTCTATTTTTCCACGTAATCTCCGTCCCGTTCTACGGCCTTCCTCCAGCGAGACACAAGGGCGTCTATGCCATGTCGATACCACTCCTTGTTCTGGTCACGAAGGCATTTCTGCACTGTAATGGCCTCACCCTCTGTGCCCAGCGACTATCCATACTTCTGTCGACTGCAGACTCTCCATAAACTGTACACAAACGTTTGTGAATATTCCCAACAGTTTCTTTCTCTGCAGTGAGAAATTCAATGATGACATGCTGCTTGTAACGTACATCACGTACAGATGCTATTTGAAACACTGCTGCAGCTACGCTATCTGTCTGGAGAAACGCAAAATTTACATACGCACTTCTGACAATTCAAATAATGTACAGTGTTCCCTCAATTTTCGTGGGGGATACATTCCGAGACTGCCCGCGAAAGGTGAATTTCCGCGAAGTAGAGATGCGGAAGTAAATACACCATTTTTGGCTATGGACAGTATCACAAGCCATCCCTTAACACTTTAAATCCCTAAATTACCATTTCCCATTCCCTTAACAACCATTTACTCACCATTATTACTGGTATTCACCATTGAATTAGACATTTAGTGATCCTGATATTTATAAACATAATTATTTATTAACAATAATTATTATTTTTTGTTATTTATTTGCAAAAATTATTAGTTTGGCAATGACGTATGATGTCATCAGGCGGGAAAAACCATGGTATAGAAAAAAACCCGTGAAATATTTTAAAATTAATATTATTTGAAAAACCGTGGTATAGGCTATTCGCAAAGTTCGAACCAGCGAAAATCGAGGGAACGCTGTATATCTAAAGTTTCGCATTCGTACCATTACTGTGGGCTGAGAAAAAAAATGAGGTGCATTACTTTCTGGGCGACCCCTGTAACTCCTGGGGTTTGGAAAACCCACTATTCCACGGAATTGTGATTCTTCCTCTTAGGAGACTCTCCAGATTGTGTAGTCCAGCCAAGAAATGAAAGAGTTGGTTCCGTCGTCCTTGTTCCTAATCCATGGATTTAACTGCCTTGTGTCTTGACATTTCTTGTGCAGTTCCACCATCGAGATCCCGGGATTGTGGGACTTCTCACAAGTGACAAGATTCCTCCCGGTCAGCAAGTGTTTTACGGCATGATCTCCGATGGGATCCACACAAATCCTGCTGCACTGAGAATCGCACACCGGGCCCATCCTCAAGGTCTGTCTCCAGAAGAGGGACCATTTGTCTGAGATCAGAAGGGGCATTTTAAAAATGTCTGTAGATATTGGGAGGGTTTTGATCTAAAGATGGAGAACATCAAAGAGAGGATACAGTTCAGTTCACTCAAAGTAAGCCATGGTTTAATGTTTTGAATGTTGGTTTGAAGACACCTCCGTGATTATGTTTATATATCCTACATAAGCCGCAAGTGGCCGGGTCCCTTCACTGGCATATTTGAAAACCTAACTAACCATACGTTGGCTTGGTGCAAGACTGAATTTATTTTCAGGTGGAATTAATGGGTTCAAGTTATTTATTTATTTGTTTGTTTATTTAATTCGACTTCTATGCCACCCCATCCCAAAGGACTCAGGGCTGCAAAACAATGACATAAAAATACAAATACCATACAATAAAAGAAGTCAAATGTAAAAGTCTAAAACTATATAAAACCCCAATTAAAACCCACAGTTTAACAATCTAATCCAGTGTTTCCCAACCTTGGCAATCTGAAGATATTTGGACTTCAACTCCCAGAATCCCCTAGCCAGCGAATGCTGGCTGGGGAATTCTGGGAGTTGAAGTCCAGATATCTTCAAGTTGCCAAGATTGGGAAACACTGATCTAATCAACATACATGCATACCATTCACACGATTTGGCTATGATAGATGTCAATTCATGGTCCCTAGGCCTTCGCGGCCTTACTGAAGGCCAGTAGGGTGGGAGCAGTATGGACATCGGGGGGGGGGGGGTTGGTTCCATAGAGCCGGGGCGGCAACAAAGAAGGCCCTGCCAACCTGCAATGCTTAGTCAAAGGGACCTGGAGGAGGCCAACTCTCTGTGCTCTTACTGGTCTCTGCGAGGTATGCGGCAAGAGGCGGTCCCATAAATAGTCTGGCCCTGAGCCATGTAGGGCTTTATCTCTCCTTAGGTCTGATCCTGGTGACAGATGCCGTCCCAGCAATGGGACTTCCCCCTGGCAGACACACTCTGGGCCAGCTGGTGGTAGAGGTGGAAGGTGCAAGTACCTACATTGAAGGTAAGGGAACTCCTAGCTTGAAATCTCAATTAGCCCCCTAAGCTCTTCTCCCAAGACCCAAAAGGTCTCTGCAAACCTGTGAGATGTACCACAGTTCCCATCATCCTCTATCAAACTGTCTTTACATGTAAATAGCAATAGCATTTAGACTAATAATAATAATAATAATATTTATTTATTTATTATTAAATTTATTTATTTACTTATTTACCTATTTATTTATTTATTTATTTATTTATGTATTTATTTATTTGTTTGTTTGTTTGTTTATTAAATTTGTATGCCGCCCCTCTCCGTAGACTCGGGGCGGCTAATAATAATAATAATAATAATAATAATAATAATAATAATAATAATAAATTAGATTTGTATGCCGCCCCTCTCCGAAGACTATATACCGCTTCACAGTGCTTTATAGTTCTCTCTAAGCGGTTTTTCCCCTTCTGGTCTCTGGGTATGTTTTTCCTATCGCAGTAAATGAAGTTGGATGTATAATTTTAGAAGAGCTGTGTGTGTGTGTGTACATACACATACAGTTTATATAGTAGATAAGAGCCGGAGTGGCGCAGCAGGTAGAGTACTGTACTGCAGACCACTGAAGCTAACTAGATCTGTAGATCAATGGTTGAAATCTCATCACTGGCTTAAGGTTGACTCAGCCTTCTCTCCTTCCAAGGTGGGTAAAATGAGGACCCGGATTGTGGGGGCAATAGGCTGGCTATTGTTGTAAGCCGCCCTTAGTCTAAGGAGAAGGGTGGCATAAAAATCGAATAAATAAAATACAGATAGTACGCATATTGCCCCCAACAATCTGGGTCCTCATTTTACCAACCTTGGAAGGATGGAAGACTGAGTCAACCTTGAGCTTACTGAGATTAGACCTGCCAAACTGCTGGCAGCCGGTGATCAGCAGAAGTAGCTTGCAGTACTGCACTCTAACCACTACGCCACCGAGGTAAAGCTGATCATCTTTCTCTTCCTCCTCCTCCTCTTTCCAGGTACCAAAACACTGAGTGGAGGTATCTCCACCATGGACACCTGTATCCGACATTTCAGGGATGCCACCGGTAAGGAGAGTGTGGCATACAGGGACAGAGAGTTGCCATCTTTCAAAGAGCCAGATCTGCAGGGGATTTATTTGTAAAACACACACACACCCCTCTCCAAAGGGTGGCCCTTACAATGACTCTGTGTCGGGCGTGAAAGATCAGGTCCACAAGGGAAGGTTCGATTCCCACACGGGAATTCCCTGGATGGGGAATTCTGGGGCTGAAGTTCACACATGTTCAAGTTCTCGTGGTTGAGAAAACACCAGTGTAGCGAGAAAGTCGATTACTGATTCTCCAGTCCAGTGTTTCCCAACCTTGGCAACTTGAAGATATCTGGACTTCAACTCCCAGAATTCCCCAGACAGCATTTGCTGGCTGGGGAATTCTGGGAGTTGAAGTCCAAATATCTTCAAGTTGCCAAGGTTGGGAAACACTGCTCCAGTCTACTCAGAAGGAGTATAGACTGGACAAGTAATGGAAGTGGAAGTAATGTGCCGGTGTCTGGAGGCTGCTAGGCTTTGGATGAGTGTTAAGAGGCTCAGACTCAAGCCCAACAAGATGGAGTGGCTATGGGTTCTGCCTCCCAAGGACACTTCCATCTCTCCGTCCATCACTCTGGGGGGAGGACATTTTTGACCCCCCTCAGAGAGGGTCTTCTACTTGGGCATCCTCCTCGATCCACAGCTGACTTTGGAACATCATTTTTCGGCTGTGGCAAGGGGGGCGTTTGCCAAAAGGACTCTGCTAGGTGGAAACTCTATGGTGGTGGTGGTGGGGGGTACCGGTTGGCAGGGGGAAAGGATTCTATGCTAGGAGACTCTGGTGGGGAAACTGAACTTCCAGCCGGCAGAGGAAAAAGGACACCGTGCTAGGAGGTGACTCTATGGTGGGGGAACTGGACTTCCGGCCGGCTCCAGAATTGAACGGTTAGGACCTTTGTAGCTCTTTTAGTGTTTAAAGTTGCCAACCTCTGTCCCAAGTGAAGAAGCCTTTGACTTTGTGGATTCTAACTAAAAAGCTAACTAAAAGATTCTAACTATTTTTCAGCCTGTTCATTAGAAACAGCCCTGGAGGCTGCTTCTCTCCATCCCGCCCAGCTCTTAAATATCGAGGATCAAAAGGGAACCTTGGATTATGATACAGACGCAGGTATATATATATATTTTACTCTAATAATGATTGAATTTGGATCACACTGTTTCCAGCTCAACCTGGAATCCACTGAGAATCCTCTCGGATAGGCTGAGCTGAAAATAAGAGGCTGGGCTAAAGTCTCCCAGAGAATTTGATTGGAACTCATACTCTTTGATCCTGGTCCAGCCACACCTTCACCAATACTTACACACCAATATGGTATAACTACGAACCTCTTATCTTCTTGTTCTAACCTACCCTTTAGATCAGGGGTCTCCAAACCCGGCTACTTTAAGACTTGTGGAATTGCTGGCTGAGGAATTCCGGGAATTGAAGTCCACAAGTCTTAAAGTGACCGAGTTTGGAGACCCCTGCTTTAGATTGTAGGCCTGTTTGTTTGTTTGTTTGTTTGTTTGTTTATTTGATTTGATTTGATTTGATTTGATTTGATTTGATTTGATTTGATTTGATTTGATTTGATTTGATTTGTATGCCGCCCCTCTCCGAAGACTCGGGGCGGCTAACAACAATGAAAAGACAATGTAAAACAAATCTAATATTAAAAATAATCTAAAAAACCCCAATTTAAAGAACCACTCATACATACAAGCATACCATGTATAAATTCTATAAGCCTAGGGGGAAGTGAAATTTCAATTCCCCCATGCCTGACGACAGAGGTGGGTTTTAAGGAGCTTGCGAAAGGAAAGGAGGGTGGGGGTAACTCTGATATCTGGGGGGAGCTGGTTCCAGAGGGTCGGGGCCGCCACAGAGAAGGCTCTTCTCCTGGGTCCCACCAAACGACATTGCTAAATTGTCGAATTAAGAATTGCAACCTTCCTGCCTGTAATACTCATGGAATTATTCTCTCTTTGGAGAGGCCCATCTACCTCATCTTGAATGAATAATTATGGGAGGTTTAGTTTAACCGATTGTGTGACTTTCTGTTAGGGGTTGGCTGAAAGAGTGATGTCCATCTTTCCTATATTATAGCAATAGCATTTAGACTTATAGACCGCTTCATAGTGCTTTTACAGCCCTCTCTAAGCGGTTTACAGAATCAGCCTACAATCTGGGTCCTTATTTTACCCACCTCGGAAGGATGGAAGGCTGAGTCAACCTTGAGCCGGTGGTGAGATTTGAACTGTTAGCAATTAGCTGAAGTAGCCTACAGTGCTGCACTCTAACCACTGCGCCACCCCAGCTCTATTGTAGCGCCTGAATGAGTCAGATACCATCTCCTCAAATTCCTACCCTGTTTCCCCGAAAATAAGACGTACCCCGAAAGTAAGGCATGTCAGAGGTTTTGCAGAATTTGCTAATATAAGGCACCCCCCGAAAATAAGGCGTAGTCAAGTTTACATACGGTACAGTGGAAAAACATACGGTACCATTCGAAGCTGTTCATAGCGGTACAGTAATAATGTGGCGTCCCCTGCTGGCCCCTTCCATCGCTTTGTACCGTCCAGTACAGCAGACACAGTCTGCTGCTGTCTCACCGCCATTACAGTCTCCACTACAGTGCATAGACTGTAGTTCCTCTGGTGGCCGGAAGCTGCAATAGCGGGAGTATACTGTTGTACCATATAAGTGCCGTCGTTTGTGTGTGTGGGTGCCATACTGACAGGTACCGTACCGTAATCAGTGTACCATACGGTACACTTTCTTTGGGGATGTCAACTTTTCTGCCTGTGAATTTGTCTTATTTGAGAAATGTAAGGCACCCCCCAAAAATAAGACGTAGCACAAATTTTGGAGCAAAAATTAATATCTCCGAGACCGCCTTCTGCTGCATGAATCCCAGCGACCGATTAGGTCCCACAGAGTGGGCCTTCTCCAGGTCCTGTCAACTAAACAATGTTGTTTGGCGGGCCCCAGGGGAAGAGCCTTCTCTGTGGCGGGCCCGACTCTCTGGAACCAGTTCCCCCCAGAGATTAGAACTGCCCCTACCCTCCTTGCCTTTCGTAAACTCCTCAAAACCCACCTTTGTCGTCAGGCGTGGGGGAACTGACATATCTCCCCCGGGCCTATACAATTTATGTATGGTATGTTTGTATGTATGTCTGCTTAATAATGGGTTTTTTAAAATATTTTAAACTGTAAATTATTAGATTTGTTATGAACTGTTTTATTGTGTTGTGAGCCGCCCCGAGTCTACGGAGAGGGGCGGCATACAAATCTAATAAATGAATGAATGAATGAATGAATGAATGAATGAATGAATGAATGAATGAATGAATGAATGAGACAGTGTCTTATTTTCGGGGAAACACGGTATCAACCTGTCTTGGTGTGAGAGGCATCGCTTTCTTTTTCTTACAGATTTTGTGCTGTTGGATGAGAGTCTTCACGTACAAGCCACTTATATTGACGGCAAAGAGGTCTGGAGACACAGCAACTTCATCATCTGAATTTATGCAGTGCTGGATGGGCAAAGCTTCGGAACTGATGGCAGAGGGGGACTCAGAGTGGCCCACAGCTCCATTTCCCCCCTAAAGCCTTGTGGTTTAGCCTCATTTTTCTCCGCAGACTCTCTTCCAAAAGTCCTGTTTAAACTGTAGCATCGGCTGCCCTCCTTCCTATGGAGGATGGTCAAACTTGTCTTCTTGACTTGATCCAGGTAGCTGTCCCACAGACATGAGGTGGGACTCCTTCCAGAGCTTGGCTGGGATTTTTCTCGCTATTCATCAAGGGACTTACTGGGGAATTTTGTTTTTCCCCCAGAGTGCCTCATTCTTTGTCTTTCAGCGCACCCTCTTCAATATTTGGATGATGCTTTGGGAAGGGGGTCAGCTGCTTCAATCCCATTCAATGCCACCTCTATATACAGCACCGTTACAGCTTGACTGGCTGTGTCTAAGCTGAACATCTAGGGTTGACGTTAAATCCCAAGGCAAAATGTGCATCCTGCAGAAATCATTTTGTTTGACAGCCTGGGAGCCATTTCTGACCGCAATGGCTGAAATCTGTAGCATGATTTTATTTCATTTTGAACTGGAAAGGTTGAGAATACAGAATAACAGAGTTGGAAAGGACTTTGGAAGTCTTCTACTCCTCAAGCAGGAGACCTTATACCAGTGATGGCGAACCTATAGCATGGGTGCCACAGGTGGCATGCGAGCTGTTGCCCTAGCTCAGCCCCAACATGCATGTGTGTGCTGGCCAGCTGATTTTTGGCTCTCACAGAGGCTCTGGGAGGGCGTTTTTGGCTTCTAGAGAGCCTCTGGGGGAATGGGGGAGAGCGTTTTTACCCTCCCCCAGCTCCAGGAAAGCCTTTGGAGCCTGGGGAGGGCAAAACACAAGCCTATTGGGCCCACCAGAAGTTGGGAAACAGGGCGCTTCTGGCCTCCAGACAGCCTCCAGGGGGCAGGGGAAGCTGTTTTCACCCTCTCCAGGCATTGAATTATGGGTGTGGGATAGCTCAAGCCCATGCTCTTTTGGCACCCAAAGGAAAAAAGGTTCACCATCACTGCCTTATACTATTCCGGACAAATTAACAAACACCCTAAAATAAGTTCAGTGTTTTTTAAAGCCTCCCAAATTCTATCCAAAAGAAATGCATACCAAATATATACATTAAAAACTCCCCTTTTACATCCGTTAATTTGGGGTAAAGTCAGAGAACTAAATGAAACTGAGCATTTACTCAGTTTACTCAGACATGCCCTAGGAGAGAACACACAACCTTCCAAGTGGGAAGCAAGTACTACTTCTTTGTTAATCTCATGAAATCTAATGGCAATACACTTTTTACGGGTATAATAATTTTCGATAGTGAGATTCATTGATTTGAACGAAGATTTTTGACGTCTGCAGGCCATACTTACCTAGTGTCGTTTTGTTGTAAGCCGCCATGAGTTGCCTTGAGAAGGGCGGCATTGAAGTCTAATTAATTAATAAGTAAGTAAGTAAGTAAATATACTCCAAAGCTATATTTCAGTTAAAAGGTTTGTGGAAATAAAGATAACATTTTTCCTGTACAAGATTAAGAGCCTTCTGAAATCTACCCATAGACATCCAAAGGTTCATTGGCCTCCAAGTTAACAATCCATTGCTTTAGGAATATGGAGTATTTTGAGAAAGGAGATTAATCTGAATCTAAAAAGCACATGATTTGGGGATGGTGATATTAGATTTAGATTGTAATCCCTGGCTTTCATACTCGAGGATGCTTTCAGGATTCATCAATTACTGAATCAGAAAGCTATCCGATTAATATATTTTCTGGATTTGTGTAATATATTGAACTATCAGCAAATGACCTCAGTTCGCACAATATGCCTAGCTATGAACACACCAGCCATTCTTCACATTGGACATTGAGCCAAATGTATGGATGCCCACAACATTTCCTTCATTCTCCTGCCAAGTCGATGGATCACAACACCCATGATCACCCAAAAGCCCTGTTGGCTGGGAATGATGGGAGATGTGGTCCAACCCATTCTTGGCAAAGAAGGACATATTCAAAGGTGGGGAATCATTGTTGTTCCTTTTTCAAAATGAAATCTGGCTTCGTGGCATGACATGTTTTTTTCTCATGCTGTGAATTTGAATTTTCCACCATTGCAATTCCAGCCAATTTTATCTGATCCTTTTATTTTGGGAATGTTCCGTAGAAGCATATCTTTTATAAAGGGGAATAAAATGTTCAGTCCACAACCAATGTGTTGTTTCTCCAGCAGAGGGAGACAGTGGTGGATGAATGTTCACTTTTACCAAATCTATTTGCTGGGATAATATTGATCGATTATTGCCATCAAGTACTTTTTAACTCCTAGCGACCTCATAGGTAGATAGAATGGAATGAATAGAATATTATAGAATAGAATTCTTTATTGGCCAAATGTTATTGGACACACAAGGAATTTTTCCTTGGTGCATATCTTCCCAGTGTACATAAAAAGACAAGATATATTCATCAAGAATCTATGACTATCACTTAATGATAGTCATAGGGTACAAATAAGCAATCAAATCATACTGAGTCAATATAAATTGTAAGGATACAAGCAACAGTTGCAATCATGCAGTCATAAGTGGGAAGAGATGGGTGATGGGAACCATGAGGAGATTAATAGTAGTGCAGACTTTGTAAATAGTTGAACAGTGTTGAGGGAATTGTTTAGCAGAGTGATGGCATTTTGGGGGGGAACTGTTCTTGTGTCTAGTTGCCTTGGTGTGCAATGCTCTATAACGTTGTTTTGAGGAGAGGAGTTGAAACAATTTATGTCCAGGATACGAGAGGTCTATAAATATTTTTTTACAGGATGAACTTGGTCCTTCAAATTTTCTAATAATGCCTAATTTATTTATTTTTATTTTTTTTCATTTTTTATTTATTCTTTGTCCAATATACAATACATATGAAAGAGAATAGACATTGAGTAATATATATAAAGATAGTAAGTAAGAAAAGAAGATAAATATATGAGAGGAAGAGAATATATATGATACATGAGATAAGGAAAGACAATTGGACAGGGGATCTTAGGCACACTAGAGCACTTATGTACACCCCTAATTTATTGTAAGAGTGCATTCCCCCTTGCTGCTGAGCCTCTCCATCTCTTTCCTTCCACCATTCCCAACATTTAAGAAAAAAGAAGAAAAATCTCACACTGGATCATTTATGACTGAAGTGAATCTCTCATTTGACAAGTTAAAGAAAAAAAATAGCTGACATGCGGGAACCAATTCTCCAAGTGCTTGCCTCTAAATATTTGGAGGAGACTTGGACAGCTTAAGCAAAACATTCCCTGGCTGTCGAGAAGAATAGGAATTGTAGTCCAGTCCCCCCAAGTCCTATTGCAAGAGATTCTCAGACGTTCAAGTCATGGTTATCCCAAAGGTGCTTTTTTAGGAGGCAAGTAGACTTTGTTTTCTTTGGAAGACGTTTCGCTTTTCATCCAAGAAGCTTCTTCAGCTCTTGACAGGATATCCTGGTTATCGTGTCAGAGATGAAGAAGCTTCTTGGACGAGAAGCGAAAACGTCTTCAAAAGAAAAAGCAAAAAAATCCAGTCGCCTCCTGAAAAAAGCACCTTTTGGGACGATATTGCAAGTTAGAGGGAGGAACGACTTCCGGGCGGAACTGAGTTTTCCGAGCTCAGGAGCAACAGGGGAAGCAGTCCAGTGACGGACCGGGCCCGCCTTGCTCGTGCTTGCGGTGGGATCCCAATGGGACTAACAATATTAAGTGCAAGGAATTGGACTTCTGTCTCGGTATCTTTCAGAGTGGATTGATCCGGATTGGACTGAGGGTGGAGGAATCTCTGTATATTTAAAGAGAGGGGGCAACGGAGCGCGGTCTGTCGGGTATGAGATCTGGAGTCGGGAAATATTCGCCTGCTTTTAATATTTAATTTTAATTTCAATTTTCAATAAATGCAGATTATTAAGAACCCAACTGGCCGGTTCTCTATTTTAGGGCAATAGATGCACGATTTGAGATTAAGTTTAGATTAGCAAGCAGCTAATGTTTTACTTCTCGGTCCTCCCACTTCTTACTAACTCTTATTAACGTGGGGATGGTGGTGGTTAGTTAGGAATTCTGTTTGCAAACACTGATTTTATTTATTTGTATTTGTTTTATTTATATATTTTGTCAAACAATTATAGGATGGTAGTTTGTATAAACATAACATTAGAAAAGGTAATGAAAAAACTAATGATAAAAGACAGTAGGACATGGGACGGTAGGAACAATGGTGGGCTTTATGCACGCCCCTTAAAGACCTCTAAGAAAGGGGGAGAGGTCAATTATAGATAATCTAAGATTAAAGATTTTGGGGTTAAGAATAGAAACCACATTTTAAAGTGGAACATTTTCTCTTTGCATTTTTAGCAACCTGAAAGAGAATTGCAAATAAAGGTATGACATTGCCCGGGAGCAAAATGTATTTACGTTAAGAATAGGCACCGTTCTCTTGCCAAAAAAAAAAAAGTACAGTGATTCCTCATTTTACAAACGCCTCGTCATACAAACTTTTCGAGATACAAACCCGGGGTTTAAGATTTTTTTGCCTCTTCTTACAAACTATTTTCACCTTACAAACCCACCGCCGCCGGTTGGTTGCCCAGCCTCCGGACTTCCGTTGCCAGCAAAGCACCCGTTTTTGCGCTGCTGGGATTCCCCTGAGGCTCCCCTCCATGGGAAACCCCACCTCCGGACTTCTGTGTTTTTGTGATGCTGCAGGGGAATCCCAGCAGGGGAATCCCAACAGCGCAAAAATGGGCGCTTCACTGTCAACGGAAGTCCGGAGGTGGGGTTTCCCAGCAAGGGGAGCTCAGTGAAATCGCAGCATCGCAAAAACACAGAGGTCTGGAGGTGGGGTTTCGAGGACTTCGGTGTTTTTGCGATGCTGTGATTTCACTGATGCTCCCTTCACTGGGAAACCCCACCTCTGGACTTCCGTTGCCAGCGAAGCACTCATTTTTGCGATGCTGGGATTCCCCTGCTGAGATTTCTTTGCAGCATCGCAAAAACACAGAATCCTGGAGGTGGGGTTTCCCATGGAGGGGAGCCTCCAGCAGCGCAAAAACAAGCGCTTCGGCTGGCAAAAGGGGTGAATTTTGGGCTTGCACGCATTAATCACTTTTCCTTTGATTCCTATGGGAAACATTGTTTCGTCTTACAAACTTTTCACCTTAAGAACCTTGTCCCGGAACCAATTAAGTTTGTAAGACAAGGTATCACTGTATATGTAATTTAATTATTATTAATCAACTTTACAGACCAGCCATGTCACAGACTCTGGGCAGCGTACAATTTAAAATATAAATACTGTACACAAAGACATATTAAAATGATTCGATTTTAATATATTTATATAAATACATTTATATATGTAGATTTAAATATAGTTTATTTACCTGGAGGCTTCTATTTTCCTCATTAATCCTTTGAGGTGAATTGGTCCAAAGTCACCCAGCTGGGTTTTTATGCCTAGAACTCACAATCTCCTGGTTTCTAAGCCACGACCTTCACCCCTGCACCAAATTGATTATCTAAATTCTTGATTTTCTAAATAAAATATCTGGAGCCAGGTAAATTCCTTTGTTTCTTACCTAAGAGTTTAATATTTTGGTCATAATAATATAATGGTCACTCCTACAAATGCTTATCAGTTAGAGCAAACATAGTTGGGCCTTTGAAAAAAAGATACCCTAGATTTCATGGTAATGTTCTTATGTCACCTTGTATTACTAGGTAAACAGGAGAGAAAATACCTGGAGATTTTATGTGAACAATTGAAAACTTTCTTCATGGAAGAGGTAAGGATGTGTATTCCTTATGGCAGTGTTTCCCAACCTTGGCAACTTGAAGATATTTGGACTTCAACTCCCAGAATTCCCCAGCCAGCAAAAGCTGTCCAGATATCTTCAAGTTGCCAAGGGTGAGAAACACTGCCTTATGGCAACTGATGTGGTAAACTGTTTTTATTTGCTTAAGATTAAAGCATTATAAAAGGCCCAGAAATAGTTAACAGTGTAAACATTAAGACTCTTGCAGTTTTAATTACTGTGTAGGACAGAGAACATTAGCAAGCACAGAAATTTTGCCACAACCAACACTACTGGGCTTTTAAGGTTATTTAGATTTTGCACACAGCCAAGTGTAAATCACCTTTTTTTAAACACAGGCCCTTAATGCTTGTACTTTTCCCATTGGTCCAGGCTCCCAAACCAACATTTCAGGATGAACTGGAATGGTGCATCACTCAACTGGAGACTGGCCTTTTGCGTCTTAACCCAACTCCAAAACAAGGTAGGTTGTAAATAAAAACCTCTTCTAGTGGATCCATTTGAAACCATGCAGTGTTTCTCAATCTCAGCATTTCTAAGATACGTGACTTCAACATCCAGAATTCTCTACCCCGTTGTTCTGTCGGGCTCTCTGGTAGACTCCTCCCAAAAATTCACAGGTACAAATTTCAGACACACACACGTTTGAAAATTCAAAACAATGTTCTTTATAATGAAAATTCACTTAACCTAAGCCCTCTTTTGGTATAGTAAAGAGCACTCATCTCCAAACAAACTGGTAATTTGTACAAGTCCCTTATCAGTTCTGTGATACTTAGCTTGCAGCTGTGAGGCAATTCACAGTCCTTCTTCTTTCACAAAGTGAAACACACTTTGCTCTGGTTTAGTTTCAAAGCTGGGAAAAATCAGCACACAAAAGATCAAAGTCAGTAAAGCAGTCACGAAACACAATGATCAGATAATCCTCCACAATGGCCAAACCCACAGGCTGCTATTTATAGCAGCCTCACTAATTACCACAGCCCCACCCAACCACAGGTGGCCTCATTTTCTTTGATAATAATCTCTCAGTTGTTCTTGCCTATGCATCGCTCTCCTCATGCGTGGCTGTATCATTAACTCTTGTTCTGAATCCAAGGAGGAGCTAGATAATTGATCTCCTTCTGAGCTGTCTGCCACACTCTCCTCCCTGTCACTCATGTCTTCTTGGTCAGAGGAGCCTTCATCATCAGATTCCACTGGGGGCAAAACAGGCCTGCAGCATGTGGATGTCTCCCCCACATCCACAGTCCTTGGGGCAGGAGCTGGGCCAGAGCTAACCACAACACCCGTATGCTGACTTGGGAATTCACATAAGTCGCTGAGGTTGGGAAACCCTGCTGTAGAGCATAGGCACAGGAAATTAATGCCAAAAAACTGTAAATTATGGTTCCATAACAATAGGACATTGCAAGTGGCCATAAATGCGGATTGGTTGCCAAGTGTCCAAAATGCAATTACATTACCACAAGGGGATAACCATTGCAACTTCAAAACGGGGTTTTAATTCACTCTGAGGAGGTCTGTCATAGTTTCAAACAGTTTTTAAATGATTGACCATTATTAAAGGACTACATATAATGCCAGACTTTCTATAGATAGAGTTCTTTATTAGCCAAGTTGATTGGACACACAAGGAATTTGTTTTTGGTGCATATCCTCTCAGTGTACATCAAAAGATAAGATACATCCATCAAGAATCATAAGGTACAACACTTAATGATAGTCATAGGGTACAAATAAGCAGTCAAATCACACTGGGAAACAATCAATATAAGTCATAAGGATACAAGTAACAAAGTTACTGTCATACAGTCATAAGTGGGAGGAGATGGGTGATGGGAACAATGAGAAGTTTAATTATGCAGACTTAGTAAATAGTTTGACAGTATTGAGGGAATTATTTGTTTAGCAGAGTGATAGCATTTGGGGAAAGACTGTTCTTGTGTCTGGTTGTTTTGGTGTGCAGTGCTCCCACTTTGAAGGTGGGAAAGCAATTTGTGAGATGTCTGTAAATATTTCCATCGCCCTTTTTTTGACTGTGAGTCACTTTTATGTTCTTCCTCTCTGCAAGCAGCCGATGAAACACGCCACATCCTTAAAGTATTGCGTTCCCGTAAGGCTCCCCTTGTGAAGAAGCGGCATATGATGCACCATGTCTTTGGAGATTACCGTCTCAAAATGACTGAGGAAAAGGAGAGAGCAGCCAAAGCTGGTGAGCTGGCAGGTCTTGCCTTTTGTGTCGTCATTCACTCATGCTACTTCTCCCAATTCTTTCATCCATAGTGTTCTGTCAGGCTCTCTGGTAGAATCCTCCCAAAAATTCACAGGTACAAATTTCAGACACACACACGTTTGAAAATTCAAAACAATGTTCTTTATACCGAAAATCCAAATGAACTAAGCTCTCTTTTTGTATAGCAAAGAGCACTCGTCTCCAAACAAACTGGTAATTTATACAAGTCCCTTATCAGTTCTGAGATACTTAGCTTGCAGCTGTGAGGCAATTCACAGTCCTTCTTCTTTCACAAAGTGAAACACACTTTGCTCTGGTTTAGTTTCAAAGCGGGGAAAAATCAGCACACAAAAAGTCAAAGTCAGTAAAGCAGTCACGAAACACCACGATCAGATAATCCTCCACCATGGCCAAACCCACAGGCTGCTATTTATAGCAGCCTCACTAATTACCACAACCCCACCCAACCACAGGTGTCCTCATTTTCTTTGATAATAATCTCTCAGTTGTTGTTGCCTATGCATCGCTCTCCTCATGTGTGGCTGTATCATTAACTCTTGTTCTGAATCCAAGGAGGAGCTAGATAATTGATCTCCTTCTGAGCTGTCTGCCACACTCTCCTCCTCCCTGTCACTCATGTCTTCTTGGTCAGAGGAGCCTTCATCATCAGATTCCACCGGGGGCAAAACAGGCCTGCGGCATGTGGATGTCTCCCCCACATCCACAGTCTTTGGGGCAGGAGCTGGGCCAGAGCTAACCACAACACATATGTATGGAGATTCTCAGTCATCCAAGTCATGATTGTTCCAAAGGTGGTTTTTCGGGAGACAACTGGTCTTCCTTTTTCTTTTGAAGAGGTTTTGCTTCTCATCCAAGATGCTTCCTCAGCTCTGACTGGATGGTGGGAAATGGAAGTATTTATATTCTTTGTAAACAGCTGGTCATTTGCATTCTTTTAGAACGTTGTTGAGGCCACTAGAGATTTGTCTGTGTCCTCAGGGCCCATGTCTTTTGGTTCTTTCCTGCTATAGCCATCACCTGAATGGGTCCAAACACGGGCTACAAGAATGGTGGAAGGTCTTAAGCATAAAACGTATCAGGAAAGACTTAATGAACTCAATCTGTATAGTCTGGAGGACAGAAAGAAAAGGGGGGACATGATCGAAGCATTTAAATACGTTAAAGGGTTAAATAAGGTCCAGAAGGGAAGTGTTTTTAATAGGAAAGTGAACACAAGAACAAGGGGACACAATCTGAAGTTAGTTGGGGGAAAGATCAGAAGCAACATGAGAAAATATTATTTTACTGAAAGAGTAGTAGATCCTTGGAACAAACTTCCAGCAGACATGGTTGGTAAATCCACAGTAACTGAATTTAAACATGTCTGGGATAAACATAGAACCATCCTAAGATAAAATACAGGAAATAGTATAAGGGCAGACTAGATGGACCATGAAGTCTTTTTCTGCCGTCAGACTTCTATGTTTCTATGTTTCTATGTCGTGGGTTCTGCATGTCAGTGATCCTTCCCTAAAAAAAAGTCTTGCTTTTTTTTTTGCCCTCCTTCCCTCTTTTTAATCTGGTGTGGTGCATGGGCAGAGAAAGATTGCTTTGGCTTGAGGATGCAAAAGACTCATACAGGATCTCTGCAGGTAGAAGGTGGGGTAGTCTGAAAGTCAGATCCAAGCAACATTGTCCCTAACCAAGACATCAAGTTATAGAATGAAAAAATGGCAACATACTGAGAGACTGTCATCCAATTTATCATGCTATTTAGAAGCCGCTAGCAGCTGCTGCAGAGTCAGCTGGAGCAGCCTCCGTAACTTGAGGCCTTCTCCACATTACGATTTACAGCTTTCATTTTTGCTGTCTGCGGCCATGCTGGCAGGAGATGACGGATCTTAAGCTCAACAGCTGAAATTACACCAGCTCAGACGAGATTAAGCAAAGGGTGTCAATTGCAAAAGATGAATGTGGAATCCTGTTCCTTTAACGAGCAAAGATGGATAATGGTGAGACTGCTGGGGGGGGAAATGGATGGGAATTGCTTCATTCAAAGCGAGCCCTTTAGTTTTTCTTTTGATGAAATAGCCATTCTGAGCTTGCCTTAACTGACACCCAGCCTTGTCTTCTCTGACATCCAGACACTAATTTAATTTAATTTAATTAATTTGACTTCTATGCCACCCAATCCCAATGGGATTACAACAGTTAATAATGCATACAATATGTTGTGGTTAGCTCTGGCCCAGCTCCTGTCCCAAGGACTGTGGATGTGGGGGAGACATCCACATGCTGCAGGCCTGTTTTGCCCCCGGTGGAATCTGATGATGAAGGCTCCTCTGACCAAGAAGACATGAGTGACAGGGAGGAGGAGAATGTGGCAGACAGCTCAGAAGGAGATCAATTATCTAGCTCCTCCTTGGATTCAGAACAAGAATTAATGATACAGCCACGCATGCGGAGAGCAATGCATAGGCAGCAACAACTGAGAGATTATTATCAAAGAAAATGAGGCCACCTGTGGTTGGGTGGGGCTGTGGTAATTAGTGAGGCTGCTATAAATAGCAGCCTGTGGGTTTGGCCTTTGTGGAGGATTATCTGATCATGTTTCGTGACTGCTTTACTGACTTTGACTTTTTGTGTGTGCTGATTTTTCCCTGCTTTGAAACTAAACCAGAGCAAAGTATGTTTCACTTTGTGAAAGAAGGACTGTGAATTGCCTCACAGCTGCAAGCTAAGTATCACAGGACTGATAAGGGACTTGTACCAATTACCAGTTTGTTTGGAGACAAGTGCTCTTTGCTATACCAAAAGAGGGCTTAGTTTAAGTGAATTTTCATTATAAAGAACATTGTTTTGAATTTTCAAACATGTGTGCGTCTGAAATTTGTACCTGTGAATTTTTGGGAGGATTCTACCAGAGAGCCCGACAGAACACAATATAACAAAAGTCAAATATTAGTTAATAAAGGACAGTAAAACCAGAATAAACTCAATGAACTATCCAATCAAACACACATGCATGCAGAATCAGTTACAATTTGGCTGTGATAAGATGTTACATTCACAGCCCCCAGGCCTACCGACATAGTTAGGTTTTCACAGCCTTTCAAAAGGACAGTAGGGTAGGACATCAAGAGGTAGCTGGTTCCATAAAGTCGGGGCAGCTACAGATAAGGCTCTCCCTCACGGGCCCATCAACCTGCATTGTTTAGTCGACAGGACCTGGAGAAGGCCAACTCCTTGTAATCTATACTAGCAGCTAGGGATATGGCTGAAAGAAATGGAGGCAGTCAGCTCATGTGAACAGACATAAGGAACCAAAGGAGCAAAAGTATGAAAGCTTCAGGCATTGATAATCTGGAGGGAATATACATGTATGCCTCAATTACTTTTCTCAATTACAATTATCAATTGCAATCGATGTATTTATTTATTATTTATTTATTATTTAGATTTGTATGCTGTCCCTCTCCGCAGACTCGGGGCGGCTCACAGCAAAACAAAACAATTCATGACAAATCTAAATTATAATTTTAAATATTTTTAAAAAACCATTTACTAAACAAACATACCTACAAACATACCATGCATAAATTGTATATGCCCGGGAGAGATGTCTCAGTTCCCCCATGCCTGACGACAAAAGTGGGTTTTAAGGAGCTTACGAAAGGCAAGGAGAGTAGGGGCAGTCCTAACCTCTGGGGGGAGCTGGTTCCAGTGAGTCGGGGCCGCCACAGAGAAGGCTCTTCCCCTGGGGCCCGCCAACTGACATTGTTTAGTTGACGGGACCTGGAGAAGGCCCACTCTGGGACCTAATCGGTCGCTGGGATTCGTGCGGCAGAAGGCGGTCTCGGAGATATTCTGGTCCAATGCCATGAAGGGCCTCAATTATTCAAGATGTTATGCCTCAATTATTCAAGGTGTTACCCCACTGACTAACCAGGATGTTTCAGCACAGCTTGCAGCAGCTGGGCCAGCACTCCACACCCACCCACCAGTATTTATAGAGGGAAGGCAGCTCCGATCACGTTTTATTCGCCCTAGCACAAAGCCAAAAGCACCAGCTGATGATGACGAGTGGGACCTCGTCGAAACGTCCCCAGGAATCTCTGAAACTTACACGGGAAGAAACCCAAATATCCTAAGACCTTCATATGTGTGTGCGTGTTTGCGTGCACGTGAATGACAGACGTAAAAAAGTGTTGTATTAAATACCATTTAATATAACACTTAATAACGACAAGCAGGATCACTATAGCACAAAACCGAAAGAAAGAAGATCCACCAATAGAGAGAGATATGATTTTAAAAATGCTTGACTGTGCAGAATACGATAACACTAACAAAAATTGAAAAACGATAAAAAATCACAAGATAGAGACACATGGAAAAACTTTTATAACTGGGTTAATATTCGGGGGGAAATAGATGCACGTAAGGCTGAAATAAAAAAGGAAAGAATACACAATAACAATTCAAACATAGACAAATATTACTTTATTTATTTGTTGACAAATTCTTTTTAACTGAGCTATTGTTGTTATTTCTATATAAGTATAGATATGTATATATGTACAATTTATATATATAGATGTATATAATTCCGCTGACACGATCATCCATGAATTTATAATAAGACAAGCTGCAAAGAGGCAGCAGGGATGGGAGTAAATGTTGTATCGTCCTTAACAGACAACCTACATTTGTACTCACAAACCAATAACACAATGATCTGTTTATGCATGTTTTAAATATGTATATAACATAATAAATTTTTTTTTTTAAAAAATCTAGCTTTTACGTGTTTAAAGATTATATCATTTGGTGCATTGGGTTGAGCGTGCTTTGGTAATTTAATGGGAGCGCCCATGCTTCTGTTTCTGCTCTGTAGGTGTGACGCCCATGCAGGTAGAAATTCAACAAGGAAACAGCCTCCCTGTGGGTAGCGTGGTGTACAGGAAGCAGCGATCCGACAGTCCTTCTGCAGCGTCCACTTCATTGCTTGCAGCGTCAGATAATGTCTTTCAATTTAACTTTGTCCTGCCTGAAAGAACCACAGAAGAAACTGATAGAGCTACAGCAGAAGAACATGGATTGGGGGACGCCAGAGACGAGTCTACTGGTAACGGCTCCTCTATGGTGCTGGACTTCTCCACTGGTGCACAACAGCCTGGCTTTGCTTTCAATTTTGCCATCACGGATGCTTCAGGTGAGGCCATAGATCCTGGCTCTGCACCTTCAGCAGAAGCAGCTCCTGAGAGAGACAGCTCATTCAAAAATGATATGGTGATGACAACAGAGAGATCGGCCTCCTCACATCCTGATAGAACTAACGGGAAGGATTGTGTGAGCAGGCACCATGAAGAACAACCTGTACAAGAGGTACCAGAATTGGAAGCCAGCCAAGTAGGTACGGGGACCGCTAAGTTTTAATTAAGCCCTGCAAACAAATATATACCGTATTCTTTGGAGTATAAGACGCACCTTCCCACCACCACCAAAAAAAGATAGTGGAAATATTGGTGCGTCTTATTTACTTACTTACTTACTTACTTAATTACTTACTTACTTACTTACTTAGTTACTTACTTACTTACTTATCAGATTTGTATGCCGCCCCTCTCCGCAGACTCGGGGTGGCTAACAACAACAAAAAGACAATGCAAACAAATCTAATATTAAAAATAACGTAAAAAACCCCAATTTAAAGAACCAGTCATATATACAAACATACCATGTATAAATTATATAAGCCTAGGGGGAAGGGAAAATTTCAATTCCCCCATGCCTGACGACAGAGGTGGGTTTTGAGGAGCTTACGAAAGGCAAGGAGGGTGGGGGCAACTTTGATATCCGGGGGGAGTTGGTTACATAGGGTTGGGGCCGCCACAGAGAAGGCTCTTCCCCTGGGTCCCGCCAGATGACATTGTTTAGTCAACGGGACCCAGAGAAGGCCAACTCTGTGGGACCTAACTGGTCGCTGGGATTCGTGCGGCAGAAGGCGGTCCCGGAGATATTCTGGTCCGGTGCCATGAAGGGTTTTATAGGTCATAACCCTTATATACCAAATGCAGCCATTTTGCTCCCCCCCCCCCCCCCCCGGAAGCCCCACCCTCACATCCCATTTTACCCAAACTCTTTGTGCACCTCCTTTTTGCAAAAATGGGTGAAAAATGGGCAACTTTTAACTGTGAGCAGTGACTTCCGGTCCAAATAGGGCCGCAACGTGGCACCATCATAAGTTGTTGAGCGAGTGGGTACTCTTATCTGTAACAATAACGTTACAGAATTTTTAAAAAATACTTCTTTTGCTTGGTAAGCAATTTTCAGGTAAGTGAAAGAGATGCAAAATAATATATATCTGATGTTGTTGATTAAAAACAGCAACTGATTAAAGGGTTTGTTTTTTTAAAAATCACTGGCACACAGCTTCGACAGAGGTTGCAGAAAAGAAATTGGATGTGGCTGCCGGTGGACCATCTAAGAGAAAAAAGAAAAAGAAACCCCCACCATCAAAAGTAACACACGTTGAGAAAGGACGCAAAGACAACGAGATTGCTGGTCAAGGAACACCGGAACAAGCTGAGATGTTACAGGCAAGTAAAGTCCAGGTGGGAGGTGGGATAAGAGGAGGAGTAAGTTAAGGACCGGTAGCGTGGTAATCAATGATGCAAGTATTCATGTTGTGTCCCTACAGTAATTTAACAGTACAGGTAGTCCTCAACATGACCACAATTGAGTGCAGAATTTTGGTTAAGGGTGACATTTGTTAAGTGAGTTTTGCCCTGAGGCCTCAGAGAGGGGTGGCATACAAATCCAAGGAAGGAGGGAGGGAGGGAGGAAGGAAATCAGTCAGTTTAAAAAATGATGGTTTTAGCAACACAATGACTAAATCCGGTTAGTGCCTCTCGCCTCTTAAACTGAAAAATAGCCACCAAAGAAAGAGACTGGCTGGGGGGAATTCTGGGAGTTGAAGTCCAAACATCTTAAAAATGTGCTAAAGTTGAGAACCACTGAGTTAGAGAACGCTTGTGAGATGACTTAGAGAAACAAGGTCCTAGAAGTAGTTAGCTAGCAGTGTCATTCTCAACTCATTCTCGTTTTTCCTCCCCCTGAATTTAACAGCCAGATGATCAGTTAAAGAGGGAGGTAGACTGGTGCGTGGAACAGCTGGAACTCGGCCTGAAGACTCAAAAGTCCACCCCGAAACAGAGTGAGTGAGCTTGCTTGGAATCAATTGTTTCTTTACTTAATAATAATAATAATAACAACAACAATAACAAAGAAACAACAACAACAATAATAACAATAGAATAGAATAGAATTTTATTGGCCAAGTGTGATTGGACACACAAGGAATTTGTCTTGGTACATACGGTATGCTCTCAGCGTACATAAAATAAAATATACATTTGTCAAGAATCATGTGGTACAACAGTTATGATTGTCATAGGGGTCAAATAAGCAATGAAGAAGCAATATTAATAAAAATCTTATGATATAGAAACATAGAAACATAGAAGACTGACGGCAGAAAAAGACCTCATGGTCCATCTAGTCTGCCTTTATACTATTTCCTGTATTTTATCTTACAATGGATATATGTTTATCCCAGGCATGTTTAAATTCGGTTACTGTGGATTTACCAACCACGTCTGCTGGAAGTTTGTTCCAAGGATCTACTACTCTTTCAGTAAAATAATATTTTCTCATGTTGCCTTTGATCTTTCCCCCAACTAACTTCAGATTGTGTTCCCTTGTTCTTGTGTTCACTTTCCTATTAAAAACACTTCCCTCCTGAACCCTATTTAACCCTTTAACATATTTAAATGTTTCGATCATGTCCCCCCTTTTCCTTCTGTCTTCCAGACTATACAGATTGAGTTCATTTAGTCTTGCCTGATACGTTTTATACTTAAGACCTTCCACCATTCTTGTAGCCCGTCTTTGGACCCGTTCAATTTTGTCAATATCTTTTTGTAGGTGAGGTCTCCAGAACTGAACACAGTACTCCAAATGTGGTCTCACCAACGCTCTGTATAAGGGGATCACAATCTCCCTCTTCCTGCTTGTTATACCTCTAGCTATGCAGCCAAGCATCCTACTTGCCTTTCCTACCGCCTGACCACACTGCTCACCCATTTTGAGACTGTCAGAAATCACTACCCCTAAATCCTTCTCTTCTGAAGTTTTTGCTAACACAGAACTGCCAATGCAATACTCAGATTGAGGATTCCTTTTCCCCAAGTGCATTATTTTACATTTGGAAACATTAAACTGCAGTTTCCATTGCTTTGACCATTTATCTAGTAAAGCTAAATCATTTACCATATTACTGACCCCTCCAGGAATATCAACCCTATTGCACACTTTAGAGTCATCGGCAAATAGGCAAACCTTCCCTACCAGACCTTCCCCTATGTCACTCACAAACATATTAAAAAGAATAGGACCCAGAACAGACCCTTGTGGCACACCGCTTGTAACCTGTCTCTGCTCAGAATACTTGCCATTAACAATATCTCTCTGATGTCTACGCTTCAGCCAGCTTGAAATCCATTGAACTATCCAGGGATTAAGTCCAATCTTCACTAATTTATCCTTCAGCTCTTTATGTGGAACCGTATCAAAGGCTTTGCTGAAGTCCAGATAGGCAATATCCACGGCACCACCTTGATCCAACACCTTTGTGACATAGTCAAAGAAATCAATGAGATTAGTCTGACATGATTTGCCTTCAGTAAAGCCATGCTGATTTGGGTCCAATAAGTTATTGTTTTTTAGGTGCTGATTTATCCTCTTTTTGAGTAGAGTCTCCATCATTTTAACTACAACTAATGTCAAGCTAACTGGCCTAAGCAACAAGTTACAGTCATACAGTCAACGTGGGAGGAAATGGGTGATAGGAATGATGAGAAAAACTAGTAGAATAGAAGTGCAGATTTAGTAGAAAGTCTGACAGTGTTGAGGGAATTATTTGTTTAGTAGAGTGATGGCGTTCGGAAAAAAAACTGTTCTTGTGTCTAGTTGTCTTGGTGTGCAGTGCTCTGTATAAGTAAAGAAAATAATAGAAGAAAATATATAAAAGTATAGGTGAACATATTTGAAAGGAAGAAAAGATAAATGAGATAAGGAGAGTCTTAGTGTTAGAGTCTGTTCTTTATAGATGGATCATGAGGTCTTTTTCTGCCATCAGTCTTCTATGTTTCTATTCTATTCTATTAGGGGACTACTGGTGGCTAAAATTTATGAAGAACGGTGGCAGGAACTGGGCATGGCTGGCCTAGTGAAGCGAAGGACCAAGGGAGACATGAGAGCAGTCTCCCAATATTTGAGGAGCTGCCACAGAAAAAAGGGAGTCAATCTATTTTCCAAAGCACCCAAAGACCAGATAAGGAATAATGGATGGAAACTGAACAAGGGGAGATGCAACCTGGAAATAAGGAGAAATTTTCTGACAGTGAGAGCAAATAACCAATGGAACAGGATTTGCCTTCAGAAGTTGTGGGAGCTTTATCACTGAAGGCTTTCAATAAGAGAATTATTATTATTATTATTATTATTATTATTATTATTATTATTATTTATTAGATTTGTATGCCACCCCTCTTCGTAGACTCGGGGCGGCTCACAACAATAACAAAGACAATGTAAGAACAAATCTAATAATTTAAAAAACACTAAAAAACCGATTATTAAAAGCAAACATACACACAAACATACCATGTATAAACAGTATAGGCCCGGGGGAGATGTCTCAGTTTCCCCATGCCTGACGGCAGAGATGGGTCTTAAGAACTTTACGAAAGACAAGGAGGGTGGGGGCAGTTCTGATCTCCGGGGGGAGCTGGTTCCAGAGGGTCGGGGCCGCCACAGAGAAGGCTCTTCTCCTGGGTCCCGCCAAACAACATTGTTTAGTCGACGGGACCCGGAGAAGGCCCACTCTGTAGGACCTAACCGGTCGCTGGGATTCGTGCGGCAGAAGGCAGTCCCGGAATGGACTGCCCCATGTCAGAAATGGTGTAGGGTCTCCTGGTTGGGAGGGCGGTTGGACTAGATGATCTCCAAGGTCCCTTCCAACACTGTTATTTTGTACTCAATATTCTATTCTACTTTTTCTAGTGGAGGAAGCTTTCCGTGCTATCAAGACTTTGCGCAGCAAAAAAGCCGTTTTGGCGAAGAAACGTCAAGTGATGCGTCTGATGTTTGGCGACTACCGAGCAAAAATGGCGGAGGAAAGGCAGAAGCAGCTGAAACTATTGCAAACAGGTAAGGAGAAGGGGGCTTTTTATTTATTAGATTTTTTTTAAAAAAATCCCAGTTTTATTATTTTATAGGTAGGGAGCAGGTTGCACCTTGGAAACAGCATTGAAATATAAGCTGTTTGTTTTATTTGTATCCCATTTTATTATTATTTTAAATAACTCAAGAGCAGTGAACATATCTGCTCTGCCTGACCAGGCTCAGGCGATAATTAACGGTCCAGGAAAGAAGGTCAGACACACACGTGCATTGCTAATCAGCAAACTTGTATTAAACAGAAAAGAAAAGGCTAAAGAAAACTGTCCTTATTTTCAGGAGTAAAACCCAGTTCAAGGCGAAAATTCAGCTAGATACAAAGTTCATGAAAAAGCAGACAAACACAAAATTCACGTAGCAGAAACGTTCCAGGAGTTCTCTGAATTCTCGAGGCACGAGAGCAGCAGCTACTCCCAGAGTTTTCAACTCCCACTTGTCTGACAATGCTGAGTTGAAATCCAAAGGCACAGAGCAGAGGCTTCAAAGCAGGAACCACAAAGCCACACAAACCACACAGATAAACATCCACAGTTTGCCTCTGCCTCTGTTCCCTTTTGTAACTGTAGCCCTCATTATGGGAACCACACCCAGCCCTCATTCTGTGGACCACACGCAAACACAGGTGACACCATAATCACTGTTGATAATCCCTTAATTGAGCCCTACGTTGCATTGCTCTACGGCTACGCATATTGATTATTTGTTCAGCATCCGAATCCAAAGAAGAGAGGCTATCCGACGGGCTGCCTGCTAAATCCCCTGGGCTGTCTGCCAGTTCCTGTGGGCTGTCTGCCAACTCCTCTGAACCATCTGCCTCATCCTCTGGGCTGTCTGCCACGTTTTCCTGGCTGTCAGCCAGGTTTTCACAATCACTCTGTGACGCATCTCTCACATATGTGGGGGCAACAGCTGGCCCAGGCCCGAACACAACAATATCCAACACACTTTCCTTTTCCTATTTGCCCCACAACAACAACCCTGTGAGGTGGGTTGGGCTGAGAGAGGGAGAAAGGGACTGGCCCTAAGTCATCCAGGCGGCTTTGATGCCTAAGGTGGGACTAGAATTCACTATCTCCTGATGATTTACCCAACCGGCTTTCATGCCTAAGGGACTAGAACTCACTATGTCTTGGTGATGTGGCCTGCCAGCAGCCTGTGCACCTGGTAGCTGATTCCAGCAGCACTGATTCTGGCACCCGAGTCAGACAGTGAGGAGGCTGGTGGGGACTCAGTGCCAGAGGCAGAGATTGATCCAGGGCCTTCAGAACCTCCAGAAGCTCCCATCAGTGATGAGGGAAAAGAGGAGGAGCCTATTCTCAATGCATGGGTGCGCAGTGCTGCCAAAAGGCAGGAATGGTTCTTCAGGAGGAGATCTCCTTGGGAGTAAGGCTTGGGGCTCATTGGCCACTCCCCTAGCTTATTTGGGTAGTCCGAGCGTAGCGAATATCAGCCTTTCGAAGTGTTTTTCATTGATCTTCCATCTCTTATCCTTCCACCACCCACCCACCCACCCTTAGCTTCAAAAACGGCTCACATCACAGAAGTGAACAAGGAGACTCAGAAGAAGAGAAGCCAGGTGTTCAGAAAGTCTGCACAAGAAGCCAGAACCTTCAAGAACCTTCAAGGACCACCTTGCTGTCAACCACCGGCTTGTCTCGGATCAACAGACCCTTCCTCTTTTAAATTCAAACCATCGGAAGAGGAATTCTGCTTCAACTTTTTCTAAAAAAAAATCTTTGGGGAGGGGGGCAACAGGATATTAATTTTTAAAAGACTCTTTTTTTGGGGGGGAGAAGCAGTAATGTGGGAAGGGGGCCCAAATGGCAAGCATGACCCATGAAAAAGGGGGAAATTACACAATTGGAAAACTCTAAGTTGATTTTAAAAAGACTAATAAAATACGGGATTACAAGCAGTGGTGGGTTCTAAATAACTTTGCTGCTGGCTCATGCGCTCACTCTTGCCTGTTTGTGACGCCTATGCGCATGTGCAGAAACATCCTGGATGGGTGGGCGTAGCCTCGTGCCATTGACGCTACCGGTCCACCACTGGTTACAAGCCTGGGTTTATGAATGCAGTGCTAAATTTAAGTTGTAGGGGGAACACCTGATTAATTTGATGCATTTTTTCTATGCAAATGCTTTCATATGCCCATACACATTTGGTGATTTTTCTGCATCTCTTAAATATTTTTTTAAGTGATTAAAGAACTTCAGTGGTAAGAATAGACTGTTTTAAAAACTGTGGCTGAGTGGTCAGCAAATCAAGCATAAATGCAAAATAGAAAATATAGCTGACACCTTGATATCGCTTTTCCTTCTAACAGTTCTGGCCTTTTCTCAACAGTAACAAAAAACATTTGGTAGGAACTCAGCTATCCCCTTGTAAACACTTTTGAGCTTGGCCTACAAGGTTCCAACTCCACTGGCCAGCTCTTCTCATTCACTTTTTGGCCCTTCAGACAGACTTTGCAATGTTGAATGATATATGGCAACGACCCTCTTCCAGGATTGGCTAAAGATGGGGGTGGATGCCCTACTCTAATTGGTCCATTGACTAGATTCCTATGGAAGGATCTAAAAAAGAAATCCTCTGAGAAAGAGCTTGGCTTCTATAGCCATATAAAGCAACTAACCTCTACTTCCTGACCAGCAAATATCCTTGGAGATAAATTCAAGACATTTCAAGATTTGCACTTTCTAATGACTGGTGGTGCTTGCAATTCACAAGGCTGAGTCTTCTATCCTGGCAATTTATATTTTTTTAAAAGTAGTTTTAGCTTATATGTTCAAGTCTGTAGATTTTTAAAAGAACATTTTCAGGAGAAGCATCCTTGCTTAATTGATTTACAAGTCTTAGGAACTAAATTAAAATGGTCTGGACCTGATCACAGTTATCGGGACTTAATATCTTGGATTCTGACAATAAAAGACTATTGAAACCTTGTAGGGCTTGCATATTTGACATAGCACAGGAGCATTGGATAATTGTGAGAACCATTCCTGAGCTTGATTGATATTTTTGGCTGGGGAACTGATCTCTACTGGTCTGAAGAATTGCCTGCCACTCATCAGCAACCAGGGAAGCTGCAACAGCAAACGGACGTTATGAGAACATGGGAATAAGCTTTTAAAAAATTCATTAACAAAACATCTCCGAATTCAAGAAAAAGTGAGCCTTTTTGTAACTTGTATACGATTACAAGAACATCCAAGGTGGATGAAAGTTGTTGAAGCAAGGATTTTGTAGCTCCAGTTTCCCAAAACAATCTAGCAGAACAGATTGTGCTCTTAATTGGAGCACTGTGAGATTTTTACTCCTGTTGAAGAATCGTGAAAGTTTGCAGCACCGATTCTGCTATTTCTCGCGGAAAAATTGAAAGTTCCAGCCGAAGTTGTGTTCCTAAAATCTGCTAGAATGGAAGAGTACTGGGTGGTCTACCTCTGCATGGTTTTGTTCGTCATAGTCCTTATTTTGATGAAGCGGAAACCAGATGATGAAATCCAGAAGAAGACGGGTGATGATGAGAAGCCCTCCACCTCCTATAGTCAGTTCGCCAGCACTGCCGGAAAAGCCCTGGAATTCACGGAGGAAGAACTAGAGGCCTCCATGAAGAAGCTAACTGGCCTTTTATTTAGCACAGATACCCACCACAAGCAACATCACTCTGATCACAGCGTCCACCACAAAGAATGCTCAGGAAAAGAACATCAGGTGAGCCACAGTAGAATAGAATAGAATAGAATAGAATTCTTTATTGGCCAAGTGTGATTGGACACACAAGGAATTTGTCTTTGGTGCATAGACTCTCAGTGTACATAAAAGAAAAGATACATTTGTCATGAATCATGAGGTACAACAATTAATGATTGTCACAGGGGTCAAATAAACAATGAAGAAACAATATAAATCATAAGGATACAAGCAACAAATTACAGTCCTACAGTCATAAGTGGGAGGAAATGGGTGATGGAAATGATGAGAAAAAACTAGTACTAATAGTAGTGCAGACTTAGTAAATAGTTTGACAGTGTTTAGGGGATTATTTGTTTAACAGAGTGATGGCGTTTGGGGAAAACTGTTCTTGTGTCTAGTTGTCTTGGTGTGCAGTGCTTTATAGCGATGTTTTGAGGGTAGGAGTTGAAACAGTTTGTGTCCAGGATGTGAGGGGTCAGTAAATATTTTCCCTGCCCTCTTTTTGACTCGTGCAGTATACAGGTCCTCAATGGAAGGCAGGTTGGCAGCAATTGTTTCTTCTGCAATTTTGATTATCCTCTGAAGTCTGTATTGGTCATGTTAGGTTGCAGAACCAAACCAGACAGTTATAGAGGTGCAGATGACAGAACTGTATCAGCAGTTCCTTGGGCAGTTTGAGCTTCCTGAATTGGCGCAGAAAGAACATTCTTTGTTGTGCTTTTTTGATGACATTTTTAACGTTAAAATAGACTCTAGAAAGAATGCAGAGAACAGCAACAAAGATGATTGGGAGACTGGAGACTAAAACATATGAAGAACAGTTGCAGGAACTGGGTACATCTAGTTTAATGAAAAGAAGGACCAGGGGAGACATTTATTTTTATTTTATTTATTTATTTATTTTGTCCAATACACAATGAGGGTTTTAGTGGGTATATATCTATATACACATAGTAAAATACATGATGAAGGTTATAGAGGAGATGCTCATAGTAAAATATATCTAATAAATAATATAAAAGAAGAGTAATAGTAATAGAACATATCAATGAAAGAATAGAAGAAGAGATATAGGAATAGAAGAAAGGAATAGGAGAGCAATAGGACAGGGGACGGAAGGCACTCTAGTGCACTTGTACTCGCCCCTTACTGACCTCTTAGGAATCTGGATAGGTCAACCGTAGATAATCTAAGGGTAAAGTGTTGGGGGTTTGGGGATGACACTATGGAGTCCGGTAATGAGTTCCACGCTTCAACAACTCGGTTACTGAAGTCATATTTTTTACAGTCAAGTTTGGAGCGGTTAATATTAAGTTTAAATCTGTTGTGTGCTCTTGTGTTGTTGTGGTTAGGGTTAGCAGTTTTCCAATATCTCAGAGGTTGCCACAAAGAAGTGGGAGTGAAGCTATTCTCCAAAGCACTTGAGGGCAGGACAAAAAACAGTGGGTGGAAACTAATCAAGGAGAGAAGCAACTTAGAACTAAGGAGAAACTTCCTGACAATTAGAACAATTAATCAGTGGAACAGCTTGCCTCCAGAAGTTGTAGGTGATCCAACACTGGAAGATGTTGGATAACCCTTTGTCTGAAGTGGTGTACCTACCTAAGCAGGGAATTGGACTAGAAGACCTCCAAGTTTCCTTCCACCTCTTGTTACTGTATTCTATTCTATTAAATCCAGATAAAATGAGATAAAATGTAACAGAGGGGGTGGAGTTCAGTTTTCTGGGATCTCTTGAGGTCCTCCACCTTCAAGGTGTGTAACCAGAAAGGTCATGCAGACAGGTGATATCTTCTCCAATCTACATGTTTGAGGTAGCTACACATGGATTGGGTCCCAACTTGCATTTTTGTTGTTCCATTATTCAACCGGTTTGGAACTTTCTTTAAAAAAAAAAAATTATTTACATATATACAATGAGACAATGACAACAAACAACTGTTGACAGTGTCCTTTTTTTTCTTTTCTTGGCGGTGTTAAGACCAGTGGTTTGAGTTATGTATTATTATAGTTAAGTTCTTATAATGTAGATTCTATCAAATAGACAGAACAAAAATTGTATTGATTATTTAAAAGTTGTTCTTTGTCATTTTTCTTTTTCTCGCAGCACTGTGAAAAGGTGTTCTTTTATTTAACCAGGTGTAAAAATCTTCCCATATTTGGTAGTATTTCGTTTTTTTCTTTTTCTTTTAGTTCCACTGTTAGTTTATCTGCTTCAGCACAGTCTAACTTTTTTTTTTTAATTAAATTCCGTTCATTTGGCATATTTCCATTTTTCCAAAATTGTGCTATGGCTATTCTCGTTGACGTTATTAAATGTTGCATCAAATAGTCGTGTTCCTTGTTCATCTGGTTTTCAATAATACCAAGCAAAAATATTTCTGGTTTCATTTCTAATTCAATCTTAATTATTTCTTTTATCCACTTTTGGAGTTTGTGCCAAATTTCTTTAACTTGTCTGCAGGTCCACCACATATGAAAATATGAACCCTGTTTCTCCCCACATTTCCAACAATTGGGTTTGAGATTGGTGTACATTTTGGCTAGCCTTGCAGGGGGCATATGCCACCTATAAAACATTTTAATTGCATTTTCTTTGTATGCGGTGGATTTTGTAATTTTGTAATTGGTATGGGTCAAAGGACATCATTACCCCAGAATTGTCATCCATCGTTTTCTCTGAGATCTAGTAAACTCAGACTGGTGATATTGGTGTCTCCTCTTGAAATGCCTGAAATTTTTCCAAGAACCAAAGTCTTCTCCAGGAACGCTTCATTTTCCATATCGTGTCCAAAATAGTTAAAATTTAGCTTCATTACTAGGAATTTTTTTTGCAACAATTTAGTTTTTATTAGTTGTTCTTTTGACAGTGAATTATTTTTCCCCAAAATCATAATTCCAAAACATCCAGGTGCTTTCATTCATGCTTCCTGATTGCCTGGCTTTTGGTACCTTATGTTACCATGGGGGGGAAATGATCTTGACTACAATAGTTTTTTCTCCAAATTTTGGGTTGAGTTTATTCGTGGTTCGTCAGATGGTGAAAAACCTAGATATTTTCTTTGCTGGTTGTATTATGACTCCTCATCCTTAAGCCGTTGTATAGTTTTTTTAGAAACAGAATAACAAGAGTTGAAAGGGACCTTGGAGGTCTTCTAGTCCAACCCCTAGCTCAGGCAGGAAATCTTATACCATTACAGACAAATGGTTATCCAATATCTTCTTAAAAGCTTCTGTGTTGGAGTATTCAGAACTTCTGGAGGCAAGTTGTTCCACTGTTTAATTGGTCCCAGACAGTGTCAGGAAATTTATCCTTAGTTCTAGGTTTGTTTATTTATTTATTTATTTATTGGATTTGTATGCTGCCCCTCTCCATGGACTCGTTGCTTCTCTCCTTGATTAGTGTCCACCCATCGCTTCTTGTCCTGCTGTCAGATGCTATGGGGAATAAATTGACCCACTCTTCTTTGTGGCAACCTCCTTTTCTTTGGGCATAGCATGTTAAATGACTACAGAATGGTGCATTGCTAACCTGAGTTGTGTATTTGCTCCTCAGATTTAAAGGCTAAATAAATACCACAACATATAAACCCTGTCTTTAACTGGCTTCTCTGCAAGAAGATTCATTAAGACAACTGCATCTCATAACCCATCCATATGTATTCAACAAGACAGAAGGTCGAGGTTGTAGAAGAAGTTATTCCTGCTATTTAACTAACTGCCCCCTTTTATTTATTTGCAAATATACTGGCTGATTTAGTACAAATCTTGTCCCATCTGCCTGTCTTGGTGAAAAAAATTCCAAAGAGACTATTTGAAGTTCAGCCCAACATTAATGGCCCTAAAGCCATGTTCTCCTAAAATGGACATCCAGATTACAGAGTGGACCATGGAATATTTATAATGCCCTTCATATCTGTTTCAGCGTGACCCATTAATACACCTTCTGGTCTTTCTTGGCACCAGAAGGAAAACCACTAAATCACTGAACAGACTCATCCCTGCTTATGTCCAGTTAAAGTTTCTGTGTCCACCCACCCAGAGCAGAAACCAAACAAAATACATTATAGACTTAACTGTGGTTTGTAAATTGTGGTTTATGGCTTAGCGTGTTCCATGAATCCTGATGCGGCTTATTCCAGTGGTTAAACATGCCAGATCTTAGCATGAAGGCATCTTAACGCTTCTATCCATAAGAATCATTTATTTTTTCCATGACAGCTATCACTCCAGAATCTGCAAAATAAAGAGGGTAGACATTTTTCTCCAGGTGTATCTTTGCTTGTTAGGAAAAGTCTACTCATTTAATCTGATTTATGAACAGAACAAATAACAGAGTTGGAAGGGACCCCCTGCTCAACGAAGAAATCCTATAGCAGTGATGGCGAACCTATGGTACGGGTGCCACAGATGGCACGCGGAGCCATATCTGCTGGTGCGCAAGCCGTTGCCCTAGCTCAGCTCCAATGTGCATGTGTGTGCTGGCCAGCTGATTTTTGGCTCGCACAGAGGCTCTGGGAGGGCATTTTTTGGCTTCCAGGAAGCCTCTAAGGGGATGGGGGAGGGCGTTTTTACCCTTCCCCGGCTCCTGGAAAGCCCATGGAGCCTGGGGAGGGCAAAACATAAGCCTATTGGGCCCACCAGAAGTTGGGAAACAGGCCCTTTCTGACCTCCAGAGGGTCTCCAGGGGGCGAGGGAAGCTGTTTTCACCCTCCCCAGCATTGAATTGTGGGTGTGGGCACTCGCGCATGCACAATAGTACGCTCCCACGCTCTTTCGGCACCCAAGGGGAAAAAGGTTCGTCATCATTGCCCTATAGCATTTCAGACAAATTACTGTCCACTCTCTCTTTAAAAAAAACACACCCAGAGCATTTATGAATTAGAATCAAGGTTATTTTAGAGTTCAACTATAGGACAGCTTCTCTTAAGCTGGATTATTGTTATTTTTTTAATCACAAAAATCATGTTTCTAGGGGTTTAATAAAAATGAACATAAAGTGGAAATTTTGAATAGTTCAGAGCACTGGCAAATACCACCTCTGGCTGGCCCTAGACTGGAGATTTTGCAATATACTTCCCCCAAGAACACACCACCAAGCCACGCCTATAGAACCAGTAGTAAAAGGGAAATAGATTCCACCACTGCCCTGAATGCCTCTATTTGCTCATCCAAAAACTATCTGTATCTATCCTGTGTCTTATATCCACGTTTTCCATTCTGACTGCTCTCCGGACAAGATGTTAGAGAGACGGGAGAGCATAAACGAAGAGGTCGGTCCTGCAAGGGGCAGTTCATTTGGTAGGATGAAATTTCAGTTAACCTTTTTCAAGAATCTTGTAATCTGTCCTCCTGCAGGAAGATCCGATATTCAACCAGCATACCAGCCGTGCCTTTAAAAGACCCAACCTGAAGCGGGTCAAACTGGGGTCACTCTAATGCAGTGTTTTTCAACCAGTGTGCCGCGAGAGGGGAGAGAGAAAGAGAGAGAGAAAGAGAAAGAAAGCAAGAGAGAGAAAGAAAGAGAGAGAGAGAAAACAAAAGAGAGAGTGTGTGTGTGTGAGAGAGAGAAAGAAAGCAAGAGAGAGAGAAAGAAAAAGAAAGCAAGACAGAGAAAGAAAACAAAAGAGAGAGTGTGTGTGTGTGAGAGAAAGAAAGCAAGAGAGAAAGCAAGAGAGAGAAAGAAAACAAAAGAGAGAGAGTGTGTGTGAGAGAAAGAGAGAAAGAAAGCAAGAAAGAGAGAGAAGGAGAGGAAGGGAGAAAGAGAGAGAAATGAGAGAAAAAAGGGGAGAAAAAAGAGAAATGAGAAAATGATTGAGACAGAGAATGAAAGGAAAGAGAGAGAAACAAAAGAGAGAGAGAAGTGACTCTTGATTTAAAGCATATGATAAAAAGCACCCAAAGAATAAGAGAGGAAACCCCCCAGCCCTCACCTGTTTCTGGAAATGGTTCAAGAGTGTGTATATTTCACACACACACACACAAGGGGGGATAACATGTATAATATGTACTGTCTTAGAGTGTCATTTTGGTTGGTGGTGTGCCGCAGGATTTTGTAAATGTAAAAAATGTGCCGTGGCTCAAAAAAGGTTGAAAATCACTGCTCTAATGTATTTAGCACTAAATAAGCTTTTAGGAAACCAAAATGTCTCTCTTTTTTTTTGCCTTTTCCTCTACTTTTAATAACTTCAAAAGGGAGGGCGATGAAAATATAACAATAATAAAATACTAGATTGTGCAGACATGGACAGATTGACCCTAAAAAATAAAAGATAAGGACGAAACTGAATTATTTTCAACATGGGATCTGTTTCATCAGTGGTTAGACAAAAGAGGTAGACAATAGAGGGGAAAGATGTATAAGTGAATGATAATTATTATAAAAATGTTGCTACTGTTATGATTAATATTATAATTACGATTACTATGATACCATTTTAATATGTTGTAGAAGCAAATGGACCCAGACCAAGTTTGAAATGCTATTGGTTCGGGCCGGTTCTCCCGAACTGTTAGTAACGAATACTTCTGGTTCTCTGAACCTGTAGTAAAAATGCTTTTAAAGGGGGGGGGGGGGTCTTCTACAGCTGATGAACATTTAAAAATAAAATAAAATATGAACATTTAAAAATAAAATAAAATAAAAGCATTTTTTTAAAAACTACCTATTTGTTGGAACTGTGACTCTTTGAGGTTCCTGCTTTGTTGCAGGGGCCACTTTGTGCGAAGTCCAGTTGCTTCTGTATTGTGTGTGAGTCAGTTGTGTAGCTTTTGTGGTTATTTTTTTGCAAAGTGTAAAAGTTGGTTTTTTGAGCTCTTTGTGGTTTTGTGAGGTTCCTGCTTGTTGTTGCAGGGGACCTTTTGTGTGCAGCTGCTTCTGCATTGTGTGTGAGTCAGTTGTGTAGCTTTTGTGGTTATTTTTGTGCAAAGTGTGATAGTTCATTTTTGAGCTTTTTGTGGCTCTGTGAGGTTTCTGCTTTGTTGCGCGGGCCATTTTGTGTGAAGTCAGCTGCTTTGGCATTGTGTGTGAGCAGTGAAGGGCTACCAAAATTTTTACTACCACGCTGTGGGCGTGGCTTATGCCGGATGCAACTTCTTTCGGTGCAAATTGGGTGCTCTGGGGTGGAGCTCCATTTTTGCTACCCCATTGAGTTCCCCCCAATCCAGGCAGCAGTCCACCCCTCTGTTTGAGTCAGTTGTGTGGCTTTTGTGTCGTTGGTGTGTGAAGTGTGAAAGGTTTTTGAGCTCACATGGTCACATGACCACAACCACCAAGCCACACCCATCGAGTCACATGACCGCCAGTGGTGGGTTGTAAATTATTTTGCCACCGGTTTGCGCTCGCCCATGATGGTACTGGAGCATGTGCAGAAGCGTCCCAGGTGGGTGGGTGGAGCTTCCTGCCCCCGGTACTACCGGTTCTAACAATCGGTCCAAACTGAAGGCAACCCACTGCTGATGATCACCAAGCCATGCCCACCAAGCCACACCCACAGAACCAGTAGGGAAATTTTTTAGATTTCACCACTGACCTCGACTGCTCAAAAAAATAAAGGGGACACTCAAAGAACCCATCCTAGATCTGAATGAATGAAATATTCTCATTGAATACTTGGTTCTGTACAAAGTTGAATGTGCACAACAGCATGTGAAATTGATTGTCCATCAGTGTTGCTTCCTAAGTGGATAGTTTGATTTCACGGAAGTTTGATTGACTTGGAGTTATATTGTGTTGTTTAAATGTTCCCTTTATTTTTTTTGAGGAGTGTATATATATTTATTTATTAAATAATAAATAATAATAAATAAAGGCTAATTATAATAATTATAATAAAATATATTTATTTATTTACTTACTTACTTACTTAATGAATTCCCTAATTACTTACTTATTTATTTATTGGATTTTTATGCCGCCCTCCTCTTTAGACTCAGGGCAGCTTACAACATGTTAGCAATAGCACTTTTTAACAGAGCCAACCTATTGCCCCCACAATCCGGGTCCTCATTTTACCCACCTCGGAAGGATGGAAGGCTGAGTCAACCTTGAGCCGGTGATGAGATTTGAACCGCTGACCTGCAGATCTACAGTCAGCTTCAGTGGCTTGTAGTACAGCACTCTACCTGCTGCGCCACCTTGGCTCTTATCTACTATATAAACTGTATGTGTATATATACACACACACACACACAGCTCTTCTAAAATTATACATTCAACCTCAATTTACTGTGATAGGAAAAACATACCCAGAGACCAGAAGGGAAAGAAAAGAAAAAAGTCAAAAATTTTCTACCGGTTCTGCATACCTGACCGTACCTGTAGGAGCCCATCACTGAATTCTACGTTCTAAAGCTTCCAACTCATGTGTCTTTCCTCTCTCTTTCCCACTTCCTCTGTTTTTTAAACAGGAGAAAGCCCATCATACCGCTCAGCAGCATATCTTGGACGAGATTGGTGAGTCCTTGTTGGCATCCCAAATTTTATCAGCGCTCAAAGAATCACCGGGTGTGTTTGCATCAGCGGTGAAATCTACTTACCTTCCCTATTGGTTTGGAAGTGCACAGTTTGGCCGCGTGGGTTTGCTCCACTTGTGTGCACAGGTGTTTTTTTACCCTCACTCTGCTCACACAAGCATATTTCTTCACCCTCTGGGCATGCATCAAAACGCTTTGCACAGGTGCAAAGAGTTCAAAACAAGAAAATGGCGATGTACGGGCAGGTGGGTGGAGTCTCACGCTGCCGCCACTAATGGTTCTCCAAATCACCAGCGCTTGTTTGTTTGTTTGTTTGTTTGTTTATTTACTTACTTACTTACTTACTTACTTACTTACTTACTTACTTACTTACTTACTTACTTACTTACTTACTTATTGGATTTGTATGCCGCCCCTCTCCATAGACTCGGGGCAGCTAACAACAGTGATAAAAACAGCATGTAACAATCCAATACTAAAACAACTAAAAAACCCTTATTATAAAACCAGACATACATACAGACACACCGTGCATAAATTGTAGAGGCCTAGGGGGAAAGAATATCTCAGTTCCCCCATGCCTGACGGCAGAGGTGGGTTTTAAGGAGCTTACGAAAGGCGAGGAGGGTGGGAGCAATTCTGATCTCTGGGGGGAGCTGGTTCCAGAGTGTCGGGGCCGCCACAGAGAAGGCTCTTCCTCTGGGTCCTGCCAAACGACATTGTTTAGTTGACGGGACCCGGAGAAGGCCCACTCTGTGGGACCTAATCAGTCGCTGGGATTCATGCGGCAGAAGGCGGTCCCGGAGATAATCTGGTCCGGTGCCATGAAGGGCTTTATAGGTCATAACCAACACTTTGAATTGTGACCGGAAACTGATCGCTACCAGTATGTCCAGATCGGAATGAAACGATAGCATTTCCCCCCTTGTTTGCATGTCTGGAAAATGTATCTTTTGCCTGGCTTGGCTCCTCCTATTTTTGGACTATGGCTTGGCTCCTCCTATTTTTGGACTATGGCTTGGCTCCTCCTATTTTTGGACTATAATACCATTTCTTCCTACAACTTGTGGCTAGCAAGATGGGACTCAGAATCCAAGACAAGACGAGAAGTCCCTGGAATTGGGGGAAGAGTGATGTGCGAGCTATTTTTTCCCGGTTTTCCAGATATGTGAGATCTCAACTGCATAGCCAATGGTGGATTTTGTTATGGGCAAGCCATCACATCTGGAAACTGCATCTGGTTGAGGGGGAAAAAAAGGAATGTATTACCAGAGGTCCCCAAACTTGCCAACTTTAAGACTTGTGGACTTCTACTCCCAGAATTCTCCAGCCAGCTATGCACAACTTTTAAGACTTATGGAGTTGAAATCCACAAGTCATAAAGATGCCCAGTTTAAAGACATCTGTATTAAACAAATCTTCTATCCTCGATTCAGGAGTGGGTTATTGAAGCAAAGTGTGTTTGTGAGACTCGGCAAGTCTTTAAACACAACAGCAAGCATGCACGAATTGAGCTACTTTCTTCTTCTTAATTAATTAATTAATTTAATTAAATTAAATAAATAAATAATAAATTTATTTATTTATTTATTTAATAAATAAATGAAAGATCAAAGGCAACATGAGAAAATATTATTTTACTGAAAGAGTAGTAGATCCTTGGAACAAACTTCCAGCAGACGTGGTTGGTAAATCCACAGTAACTGAATTTAAACATGCCTGGGATAAACATACAGTATATCCATTGTAAGATAAAATACAGGAAATAGTATAAGGGCAGACTAGATGGACCATGAGGTCTTTTTCTGCCGTCAGCCTTCTATGTTTCTATTTATTTATTTATTCAAGGTTTTTTTAATGCCGCCCTTATCCGTAGACTCAGGGCGGCTTACAACATGTTAGCAATAGCACTTTTTTTTAACAGCCAGCATATTGCCCCCACAATCCGGGTCCTCATTTTACCAACCTCGGAAGGATGGAAGGCTGAGTCAACCTTAATAATAATAATAATAATAATAATAATAATAATAATAATAATAATAATTTATTAGATTTGTATGCCGCCTTTCTCCAAAGACTCGGGGCAGCTCACAGCAACTATAAACAATGTACAACAAATCCAATAATTAAAACTATGGCTAAAAACCCCTATCATTAAAAAAAACCAGACAATACTACTCAATCATAACCATACATAAATCTTACTAGCCAAGGGGTACTCAATTACCCCATAATAATAACCTTGAGCCGGTGATGAGATTTGAAATGCTAACCTGCTGGTTATGATTTACCGGATGCAACAATTCTCCCTATGAATGATTTACAGGATTAACCAGAATTTAAATCTACTTATGCAGTGCCATCTGTCAGCTCTGATACTGGTGACAATAACCAGCGATGTTTTGGCCCCTTCTTAATCTCAAGGCCATTTTCAAGGATGACCTCAGTTCATCCCCCTCTGGTATCCATCCGTTTGGAGGAGGATGTTTAAACCAACAGTGTGTTTCACAATAATTTTTTTTTCATTCTGGTTGAACTTTGTCTGCTACTTCCTGGTTTTTCTTCACATGAAAAAAAAAAGTTGTTTAAAAAAAAACAGTGTAAACTTTCCCATCATTGTTTGGGACCAAAGTCTTGCCTGTGCCTCACAATAGAAGGAATGCAACATTTGTTGTAGTAACACAATGGAAAGACCTGGGAAAGAGGTTCCTGCAGTCTTTCTATTATGTTATTCCAAGAAATATGAGCAGGCTATACCTGCTCATATTTTTAAAAAATTGGACTAGAACAGTGCTTCTCAAATAGTGGGGCGTGCCCAGTAATGGCAACCAAATACAGTGATACCTTGTCTTACAAACTTAATTGGTTCCGGGACGAGGTTCTTAAGGTGAAAAGTTTGTAAGACGAAACAATGTTTCCCATAGGAATCAATGGAAAAGCGATTAATGTGTGCAAGCTCAAAATTCACCCCTTTTGCCAGCCGAACTGCCCGTTTTTGCATTGCTGGGATTCTCCTGAAGCTCCCCTCCATGGGAAACCCCACCTCCGGACTTCTGTGTTTTTGCGATGGTGCAGGGGACTCTCAGCAGGGGAATCCCAGCATCGCAAAAACGAGCGCTTCACTGGCAACGGAAGTCCGGAGGTGGGGTTTCCCAGCAAAGGGAGCATCAGTGAAATCGCAGCATCGCAAAAACACCGAAGTCCTCAAAACCCCACCTCTGGACCTCTGTATTTTTGCAATGCTGTGATTTCACTGAGGTTCCCCTTGCTGGGAAACCCCACCTCGGGACTTCCGTTGCCAGCGAAGCGCCTGTTTTTGCATTGCTGGGATTCCTCTGCAGCATCACAAAAACACGGAAGTCTGGAGGTGGGGTTTCCCATGGAGAGGAGCCTTAGGGGAATACCAGCAGCGCAAAAATGGGTGCTTCGCTGGCAACGGAAGTCCGGGGGGCGGGGCATCCTAGCGGCGGCAGTGGGTTTATAAGGTGAAAATAGTTTGTAAGAAGAGGCAAAAAAATCTTAAACCCCGGGTTTGTATCTCAAAAAGTTTGTATGATGAGGCGTTTGTAAGACGAGGTATCACTGTATTTTACTGCCACACTGTGGGTGTGGCTTATTTTGTGGGTGTGGCTTAACGTGTGGATCTCGTGTTCTTGAGATGGCCAAGTGTGAGTTAACTTCTTGGATTTGTTGGTTTTTTTCTTTCTTTCTTCCATTGACCTGTAGAGCAAGCCGTGCAGGAGACGGCCGACACCGAAGTGTACGTGAGGAGACGGCCACAACCGACAGCGCCTAAGCGGCATCACGAGGAAAGCCACTGGTAAGGCAAATACGGACCGGAAGTGTTGGATCTAGCCAAAATGAAACTGCGTAGGCCGGGAACAGTAGAACGGTTTATTAAGTACAGAGTAATAAAGCAACGGTTACTGGAACGGAGCTCATAACGACAACAACAACATGGCCGTGCCTGGCAGCTATTTATATCCCTGCTGCCAGGCTGAGCCAACCAATCAGGTATGTGTATTTTCCCGCCCAAGGAATAAGGGGCAGGTAACTAAACCTAACTGTCTACCAGACACAACAGGGAGAATTGCAGGAAGGATCCTGGTTTATTAGAGCAAACCACCATCTCCTGTGAGCTGCCGAGTGCCAGGAGAAGGGTGGCATAGAAATTTGATTAAATTAAAAAAAACAAAAAATACCTATAACCATAACCTGGCCAAATGGCTTGGAGCATAGCAGGATATTACTCCACTGTTTTCAATCTCAGCAGCTAAGATGCATGGACTTCAATGCTCATAACTCCCCCATCAGGATCTGTGGAGTCATAACATCGCTGGAGGTTCTTAAAGAGAGACTGGACAAACATTTGTCTAGAACAGTGGTTCTCAATCTTTCTAATGCCGCGACCCCTTAATACAGTTCCTCATGTTGTGGCAACTCCCAACCATAAGTCTAGCGCCAATTCTCCCAACAGAGCTTTAAGCTGATTGGCAGGAAGGTCAGAAGGACACTCCCACAGTAAACGCCTGATTGGTCAGATTGTAAAAATATGTTACAAGGTCCCAGAATAGAAGCTTTAGTTCTTAACACCATAGGGAATTTGTCTTTTCCCATGATCTTAGGCGACCTCTGTGAAACAGTTATTCGACCCCCAAAGGGGTCCCGACCCCCAGGTTGAGAACCACTGGACTAGAATCATATAAGTGGTGCACAGAGCTATATCTGAGGATATGCAAGGGATTGCCCTATGTCAGCTTGCTGACCAGTTGATTTTCAACATTCCGGAGGGCAGGGGGAGACTATTTTTACCCACCCAGGCTTCAGAAAAGCCTCTGGAGCCTGTGGATGCAAAAAACGGACCCAACGGGCCTACCGGAAGTTCGGAAATGAATTTTCAGTTGGGCCGCTGGGCCATTTTTTTGCCCTCTCCATGCTTCAGGAAATCCTCCTGAAAGCCTGGGGAAGGTGAAAAATGGCCCAAATGGACTACTAGAAGTCCAGAGGCTTCAAGTGAGGCCTGCACACATGTGCAGGGGGCAAAGGAGCACAGGGGGGGTTGTGTCCACATGCGTGGTGGGGAGGGCATTACATTATAGTTCTGGGCATGCATGCTCAAGCTGTCGCATGCACACAAACATTTTTGGCATCCAAGCAAAAATATTGTTTGCCATCACTCCAGTGGTGGGTTGCTACTGGTACGCCACGGAGCTCCGTTCTGGTAGTGACCCACAGGTCGCGCAATTTGCACACAATGACTTTGGTGCTCTGGTCCATTGCGCAGCGCCATCTTTTGGGGGAAACGTTTTTGCTTTACTTTGCTTCCTGCACATGCGCAGAAGCAAAATCTCATGAGGGATCATGTGCTTGCATGCAATTTTAGCAATTTTTTGCTTATGCACATGCGCAGAAGTAAAAATTCACCCAAATCATGCGTGAGCATGCATCCTCTTGCAAGATTTCGGTGCTTTTTTTTTTGCTTCCTGCACATTCGCGGAAGCAAAATCTCACAAGGGGATGTGCATGAGTGTGTGAGCATAGCGAGCGAGTGCGTGAATTGTCATAATGCGCGCGCATAGCACCTTGTTCAGGAAAGAGCAGCATGCCCCTGCATCACTGCTGTAGAGTTTCCTGCTTGAGCAGAAGGTTGGATTCAAGCTCCCTTCGAACTCCCAGAATTCCCCAGTTAACGTGTGTGGTGTCATCCCATTGCAAGAGGTTTTTAAGATGAGATTGGGCAGCCTAAATAATCCAGCATCCAGTAAGAATCTCTTATTTCATTTCCCTTCCTATTTTTTTTCTTTTTTCCTTTTGCAGATTTGGAACCACGGGCAAATTCTAGACTTAAGAGTGACTGGTGAGTAGGTTTTTCTACCTTTCATATGAGGGTCTCTGATACCTAAGGCCTGATTAATTTATAACCAGTGAAGGGCTACCAAAATTTTTACTACTACACTGGTGGCGTGGCTTATGCAGGATGCCCTGCATTTTCTTCCAACTTTCAGTGTAATTTGGATGCTCTGGGGTGGAGCTCCATTTTTGCTACCCCACTGCGTTCTGGGCAGCAGTCCACCCCTGTCTATAATAATAATAATAATAATAATAATAATAATAATAATAATAATAATAATAATAATAATAATAATGGATAAGGAAAAGACCTGGTCATGGCTTACAAGTGGAACACTCAAAAAGGAGACAGAAGGGCTAATACTGGCGGCACAAGAACAGGCCATTAGAACAAATGCTGTCAAAGCCAGAATTGAAAAGTCAACAGACGATCCAAAGTGCAGACTCTGTAAAGAAACAGATGAAACAATCGATCACAAACTCAGCTGCTGCAAAAAGATCGCACAGACTGACTACAAGCATAGACATGATGCTGTGGCACAGATGATCCACTGGAACTTGTGCCGGAACTACCATTTACCAGTGGCAAAGATAAGGCCGAAAAAGTGGTCAAAAATGAGCAAGCAAAACTACTGTGGGACTTCCGACTTCAGACTGACCGAATTCTGAAGCATAACACACCAGACACTGTGATCGTGGAGAAAGAAGAAAGTATGGATCATCGACATCGCAATCCCAGGGGACAGCAGAATTGAGGAGAAGCAGCTAGAGAAATTAGTGAAATACAAAGATCTAAAAATCGAGCTGCAACGACTCTGGCAAAAGCCAGTGAAAGTGGTCCCAGTGGTACTTGGCACGCTAGGCGCAGTGCCAAAGGATCTCAGCGGACATTTGAAAACCATTGGAATTGACAAAATCTCCATCTGTCAATTGCAAAAGACCGCTTTACTGGGATCGGCAAACATAATTCACCGCTACATCACGCAGTCCTAGGTGCTTGGGAAGCGCCCGACTGGTGATGAAATACAATATCCAGCATAGTGATCTCGTTTGCTGTGTTGTACTGACATAATAATAATAATAATAATAATAATAATAATAATAATAATAATAATAATAATAATAATAATAATAATAATAATAGGAATAATAAGAATAAGAATAATAAGAATAATAAAAATAATAATAATTTATTAGATTTGTATGTCACCCCTCTCCGAAGACTCGGGGCGGCTCACAACAATAATAAAAAATAATATTATAGCGAAACAAATCTAATATTAAAAAGAAGCATATAAAACCCTATCATATTTAAAAACAAAACAAAACATACATAGCAAACATAAAATATAAAGAGCCTGGGGGAAAGGTGTCTCAACTCCCCCATGCCTGGCGGTATAGGTAGGTCTATAACCTAGCATATCAGTAGTGGGTTCTAAAACCCTTTGCTACCCTTTCACGTACACACTCACGATGCACAGGAGCACATGCTCAGAAGCTTTCCATCATTGCCACTACCGATTCTTAGAACCAGGCTGAGTAAGAAGCAACCCATCAGTGTAGCATCCAAAGAAATTACAAAAGCAGGGGTGGGGGGGTAAGAAAACCTGGGCCCTTTTGACCAGTGCTGCAATGTCAGCGCCCCAGGTCAGATCCTGTTTTATGATAACGCCCAGAAACGTAAAACTGGCCACTTAGGGGACTGGAGGCTAAAACATATGTAGAACAGTTGCAGGAACTGAGCATGGCTAGTTTAATGAAAAGAAGGACCAGGGGAGACATGATACAAGTGTTCCAATACCTCTGGGACCACCTTCTACCGCACGAATCCCAGCAACCGGTTAGGTCCCACAGAGTTGGCCTTCTCCGGGTCCCGTCGACTAAACAATGTCATTTGGCAGGACCCAGGAGAAGAGCCTTCTCTGTGGCGGCCCCGACCCTCTGGAACCAGCTCCCTCCAGATATCAGAGTTGCCCCCACCCTCCTTGCCTTTCGCAAGCTCCTTAAAACCCACCTCTGTCGTCAGGCATGGGGGAATTGAAATTTTCCCTTCCCCCTAGGCTTATAGAATTTATACATGGTATGCTTGTATGTATGATTGGTCTCTTAAATTGGGTTTTTTTAGATTATTTTTTAATATTAGATTTGTTACATTGTTTTCTTTATTGTTGTTAGCCGCCATGAGTCTTCGGAGAGGGGCGGCATACAAATCTAATAAATAAATAAATAAAAAAAATACCTGCCTAATAAGGGGTTGGACTACAACAGTGTTTCCCAACCTTGGCAACTTGAAGATATTTGGACTTCAACTCCCAGAATTCCACAGCCAGCGAATGCTGGCTGGGGAATTCTGGGAGTTAAAGTCCAGATATCTTCAAGTTGCCAAGGTTGGGAAACACTGGACTAGAAGACCTCCAAGGTCCCTTCCAACTTTGTTGTTATTATTATTGTTGTTAAGGACCAAGTTATTGTCTCCACACCACGAAAGCAACCGGTCCACCTTTTTTAAAGAAACATCAGGCATGTGATTTAAATTGGTAATTGAGAGCCGGGGTGGCACATTAGGTAGAGTGCTGTACTGCAGGCCACTGAAGCTGACTGTAGCTCTGCAGGTCAACGGTTCAAATCTCGCCACCGGCTCAAGGTCAACTCAGCCTTCCATCCTTCCGAGGTGGGTAAAATGAGGACCCAGATTGTGGGGGCAATAGGCTGGCTCTGTTCAAAAGTGCTATTGCTAACATGTTGTAAGCTGCCTTGAGTCTAAGGAGAGAAGGGCGGCATACAAATCGAATCAAATAAATAAATAATAAAATAAATAAAAATAATTTATGTAGAAATCTCTGGAGTTGCTAGCATTTCACAAGTTCTGCAAAATTTTGCAAGGTCCCACCACTCTTGCCTCAGAAAAGAAATGTTGAGATTTCATAGGATTTGGTTTAAATTGCAAGAGCTCGGTGCTTTGACACACCCAGGCCATCCGATGATGACTAACCAAAAGTGGCTAGAAATAAGAATTATTTTTTTCCAACCTGGTGACATTGGTTTAATCCAAGGCAAGGGTCCTCCTTTGATCTGTGGAGGTTCTCAGTCATCCAGGTTATGGTTTTCCCAAAAGCAGGGGTGGGCTACTTCCTGGACGGTGAAGAAGGCAGTGGGGTAGCGAAAATGGAGCTCCACCCCAGAGCACCCAATTTGCACTGAAAGATGTTGAAAGAAAATGCAGGGCGTCCTGCATAAGCCATGCCCACAGTGTGGTCGTAAATATTTTGGTAGCCCTTCACTGCCCCAAAGTGCCTATTCCAAAAAGCAATGGGACTTTTCTTTGTTGATTTTTTCCTGGAAGATGTTTTGCTTATCATCCAAGAAGCTTTAACAGTTTCCATCCATTACTCCTTGTCTGGCCTTCAGGTGCTTTGGAAAATAGGTTGACCCCCTCTTTTCTGTGGCAGCCCCTCAAATATTAGAAACATAGAAACATAGAAGATTGACGGCAGAAAAAGACCTCATGGTCCATCTAGTCTGCCCTTATACTATTTTCTGCATTTTATCTTAGGATGGATACATGTTTATCCCAGACATGTTTAAATTCAGTTACTGTGGATTTACCAACCAAGTTTGTTCCAAGGATCTACAACTCTTTCAGTAAAATAATATTTTCTTATGTTGCTTTTGATCTTTCCCCCAACTAACTTCAGATTGCGTCCCCTTGTTCTTATGTTCACTTTCCTATTAAAAACACTTCCCTCCTGGACCTTATTTAACCCTTTGACATATTTAAATGTTTCGATCATGTCCCCCCTTTTCCTTCTGTCCTCCAGACTATACAGATGGAGTCCATTAAGTCTTTCCTGATACGTTTTATGCTTAAGACCTTCCACCATTCTTGTAGCCCGTCTTTGGACCCGTTCAATTTTGTCAATATCTTTTTGTAGGTGAGGTCTCCAGAACTGAACACAGTATTCCAAATGTGGTCTTACCAGCACTCTATATAGCAGGATCATAACCTCCCTCTTCCTGCTTGTTATACCTCTAACTATGCAGCCAAGCATCCTACTTGCTTTCCCTACCGCCTGACCGCACTGTTCACCCATTTTGAGACTGTCAGAAATCACTACCCCTAAATCCTTCTCTTCTGAAGTTTTTGCTAACACAGAACTGCCAATGCATTACTCAGATTGAGGATTCCTTTTCCCCAAGTGCATTATTTTACATTTGGAAACATTAAACTGCAGATTCCATTGCTTTGACCATTTATCTAATAAAGCTAAATCATTTACCACATTACAGACGCCTCCAGGAATATCAACCCTATTGCAGGAGTGCTATCATGTCTCCCCTGGTCCTTCTCTTTACTAGACCAGTCATGCCCAGTTCCTGCAACCGTTCATCATATGTTTTAGTCTCCAGTCCCCTCATCGTCTTGTTGAGAATTTCTGTTGCTAAGCAAGGAGACTGTTAAGTTGTGGCCAATTTTTATGACTTTCTTTTCCATAGTCATTAAGTAAATCATTGCCGTTAAGTGAATCTGGCTTCCTCCGGGACCGTCTTCTGCCGCACGAATCCCAGTGGCCGATTAGGTCCCACAGAGTTGGCCTTCTCCGGGTCCCATCAACTAAACAATGTCATCTGGCGGGCCCCAGGGGAAGAGCCTTCTCTGTGGCGGCCCCGGCCCCCTGGAATCAACTCCCCCAAGAGATCAGAACTGCTCCCACCCTCCTTGTCTTTCTCAAACTACTTAAGACCCACCTATATTGCTGGGCATGGGGAAATTGAGACATCTCCCCCAGGCTTTTTATAGTTATATGTACGGAATGCATGTGTTGCATGGTTTTTTAAATGAGAGGTTTTTAGATGTTTTTTAATATTAGATTTGTTTACATTTTCACAGTTTTATTATTGTTTTGAGCCGCCCTGAGTCTTCGGAGAGGGGCGGTATACAAATGTAATAAATCATCATCATCATTATTATTATTATTATTATTATTATTATTATTCCCCATTGAGTTTGTGGCAAGGCCACAAAATCAATGGATCCTGGAGGCTGCAGCTGTCATAAATTCATGTTGGTTGCCAAGCAGTCAGATTTTGATCATGAGATCCTGGGCGCCACAACAGCTGTTAAGGGTGAGGACTTTGCACCAAGTGGTTGAAGGGTGTGGAGGACCAGTACTTTTAAAAAAAGAGAGAGAGAGAGATAAAAAAGATGTTGAGACTCCAGGAAGAGTGCAGAGAAGAGCGACAAAGATGATCAGGGGGCTGGTGGCTAAAACATACTAGGAGAGACATGATAGCAGCGTTCCACTATCTCAGGGGTTCCCACAAAGAAGAGGGAGTCAAGAAAGCTTAGAACTACGGCGCCTAAAACACGATCTAAGTATTGCCCACAAGATCATATGCTGCAGCGTTCTACCTGTCAATGACTATTTCAGCTTCAATCGCAACAACACAAGAGCACGCAACAGATTCAAACTTAATATTAACCGCTCCAAACTTGAGTGTAAAAAATATGACTTCAGCAACCGAGTTGTCGAAGCGTGGAACTCATTACCTGACTCAGTAGTGTCAACCCCTAACCCCCAACATTTTCCCCTTAGACTATCCACGATTGACCTCTCCAGGTTCTTAGAGGTCAGTAAGGGGCGTACATAAGTGCATCAGCGTGCTTTCCATCCCCTGTCCTAATGTTTCTCTTTTACTCCTATCATGTATATAAATATTATTATATACCACCAATACGTACTTGATAAAACAAACAAACAAAATAAATAAACAAATATTGGAAGTTGCTCCCTGTAACCTTCCGTCCCCTGTCCAATTGTCTCTCCTTATCTCATTTATCTTTTCTTCCTTTCAAATATGTTCACCTATACTTTTATATCTTTTATTCTATTCTTTTCTTTACTTATATTATTACATATCTTTCTCTTCAATATGTATTGTGTATTGGACTAGATAGATAGATAGATAGATAGATAGATAGATAGATAGATAGATAGATAGATAGATAGATAGATAGATAGATAAGCTATTCTGCAAAACACCAGAAGGCAGGACAAGAAGCAATGGATGGGAACTAACCAAGGAGAGAAGCAATTTAGAACTTCCTGACAGTTAGAATGAGTGGAATGACTTTGCCTCCAGAAGTTGTGAGTCTTCCAACTCTGGAAAGTTTTCAAGAAGAGATTGGGCAACCATTTGTCTTTCCTGCCTGAGCAGAGGGTTGGACTAGATTAGATTAAATTAGATTTATTGGATTTATATGCCGCCCCTCTCCGCAAACTCGGGGCGGCTCACAACAATAATAAAAACAGTACATAATAACAAATCCATGGACTAGAAGATCTCCAAGGTCCCTTCCAACTCTGATATTCTGTTAAATCCCCGCTATCCATTTCTCACAAGCCTGACGTCTTGTCACTTCCCAATGGTTCAATCTCTAAAGATTATTCTGCTTTTTCCTTTCCCAGCTGGAACAGTAGACTTCCTTAATAGAAAAAAAAAAGACTTCCTGTTTTTTTCCCCCTAAAGGGGGATTTTTCTGTCTTCCTCTTCCCACATTTAATTTGAATCTATTATTTTGAGTTCAGGTTTGGCTGACCCTTTGCTGGGTGATGATGGAGTGAAAGGGCTTTGGGCAATTCCTCATCTGCCTGTTGTTTGTTATGTAAAATAGATTGGTCCAGCTATTATGGCCATGACCTTTAAAGCCCTACATGGCAATGGACAAGATTACCTCCGGAACCGCCTGCTACCGCACGAATCCCAGCGGTCGATAAGGTCCCACAGAGTTGGCCTTCTCCGGGTCCCGTCGACTAAACAATGTCGTTTGGCGGGCCTCAGGGGAAGAGCCTTCTGTGTGGCGGCCCCGGCCCTCTGGAACCAACTCCCCCCCGGAGATTAGAACTGCCCCCACCCTCCCTGTCTTTCGTAAATTACTCAAGACTCATTTATACCGCCAGGCATGGGGGAGTTGAGATAGCTCTTCCCCCTAGGCCATTACAAGTTATGCATGGTATGTTTGTGTGTATGTTTGGTTTTATAATTTATTTATTTATTTATTTATTATTTGGATTTGTATGCCACCCCTCTCCGCAGATAATAGGGGTTTTTAGTTGTTTTTATTATTGGATTGTACATGTTGTGCTTATTATTTTTGTTAGCCGCCCCGAGTCTGTGGAGAGGGGCGGCATACAAATCCAATAAATTATTATTATTATTATTATTAATTATTATTATTAACAAAGGTGAGCTGGGGCCATTCCTGGATGGCACATTGACAAAGGTGGGGGCTACTAAGAGTGAGTCTTTTTCCTTGCCTAAAAGCATGTTTCTGGAGATATTCCCCATAATGTTCTGCCTTTTAAGATATTTCCTATGATGTTTCGTTGTCTTCTAGGAGAGGGGAGGATGCTAACTTCCTGTAGATAAAAACTGTTCAGCTTTGCTTGAGAGTTTTCCTAAGTTGGTGAGAGCTCCCTGCTCCTTCAAATATGTTCCTCTCGCTTCTGTTTCCACAGCTGAAGACTGATTGCCTGGGACCCATCGCCCCCAACAGTGTCTCCTGAATCTTGGGGTGCTTCCCTCACCCCCCCCCCCAAGAGAAATCCCCCACTTGCTTCTCTCTGGATCTCACAAGGGTTTCGGGAAAAAAGATTGGAATGGCGAGAATGTGATGGTGATGATGGCAGCAGATAGTTGGAAGATTTACACCCAATTGCACAACTTCCAGTTGATTGCTGATTCCCTCCCACCCACAACCCATTCCACAAACACACCCCAAACACACACACAGAGAGAGGGGGGGGGGGAGAGAGAGAGAGATGTACAGCAATCTTTTCTGAATTGACTTTGCCTCTCATTAATTACCTGGCCTTTTTCAAGTTGGCAAGTGTTTTATTTTGTGTGTGTGTGTGTGTGTGTGTGTGTGACCTCACTTTTCCTATTCATCCTTCCCTCCACCCACTTCTGTGCTGGGTTTCTGCAGCAGTTCAGCTGGTGTTTTTGTTCTCCCCAGCAGCTCCTTCAAAATCCATCTAGGAGCATTTCCTTCCTGCCCTGATTAAACATTGTATGCCAAGCAAAATGCCTGACTCAGTCTTCTTTGCTGCATCTTCTTGAGTTTTTGTGTGTGAGAGAGAGGGGGGAGGGAGAGAAAGGAGGAGGGAAGGAAAGGGAAAGAAGAGGAAAGAAGAAAAGAGAAGAGAGGAAAGGAAAAAGGAAAGGAAAGGGGGGGGCAGGAAGAAGAGAAAGAAAAAGAAAAAAGAAAGAAAGAAAGAAAAGGGGAAAAGAAAAGATAGAAAGAAAGAAAGAAGGAGAAAGGAAGGAAAAGAAGGGAGGGAGGGGAAGGAAAATGAAGGAAAGAAGACAGGAAAGAAAAAATAAAGGAAAAGGGAGACAGGAAGGAGAAAAGAAAGAAACAAAAAAGAAAGAAGAAAAGATAGATAGATAGATAGATAGATAGATAGATAGATAGATAGATAGATAGATAGATAGAAGGAAAGAAAGGGTGGGAGGGAGGCAGGGAGGGGAAGGAAGATGAAGAAAAGAAGAGGGGAAAGAAAAAATAAAGGAAAAGGGAGACAGGAAGGAGAAAAGAAAGATAGATAGATAGATAGATAGATAGATAGATAGATAGATAGATAGATAGATAGATAGATAGATAGATAGATAGAAGAGGGGAAAGAAAAGAAGAGGGGAAAGAAAAAAGGAAAAGAAAAGAGAAAGAAAAGGGACAGAGACATGAAGGAAGGAAAGAAAGAAAGAAAAAAGAGAGAGAAAGAGAAAGAAAGAAGGAAGGAAAAAGAAATCCTAAGTTCACAGAAGGAAAAGGTGATTGGTGAAACGGGCAAAGGTGGCAGAAGACATTTTGCTGCTGGAGGTAGAGAGGTGGGCGATGCCCTTGTCTCCATTCCAGCTGGACTAACACTTGCACTTTGCTTCATCTCTAAGAGGCAGATATCCCGTAGTTGTATTTGAAACAAGAGACAAGAACTGTGTGGCTTAAAGCAACAGCCGAAGAATTCAGAAGCTTCCACCATTGACAAAATCCCTATCAGTCAATTGCAAAAGGCAACTGTATATAGCAATAACATTTAGACTTATATACTGCTTCACTGCTTTACAGCCCTCTCCGAAGTGGTTTGCAAAGAGTCAGCATATTGCCCCCAGCAATCTTGAGTCCTCATTTGACCGACCTTGGAAGGATGGAAGGCCAAGTCAACCTTGAGCCTACTGAGATTCCATCTGCCAAACTGCTGGCAGCTGGTGATCAGCAGAAGTAGTTTGCAGTACTGCACTCTAACCACTAAGCCACCGAGGCTTACATTCTGAAATATGGAATGATTTACACCCTGAGACAATTCAGAGATTGGACAGCCGTTTGTCCAGAATGTAAAGGATCTGCTTGAGCAGGGGATTAGACTAGATTATTTCTAAGTTCCCTCCTAGCCCTATGTTTCTATGTTCTACCTACAGGATACATAAAATCATACATCATAATGTACTCCGTCAGTGACTACTTCACCTTTAACAACAACAACACAAGAGCACGTAATAGATACAAACTGAATGTAAATCGCTGCAAACTTGACTGCAGAAAATATGATTTCAGCAATTTTATTTATTTATTTGTTTGTTTGTTTATTTATTTATTTATTTTGTCCAAAGCACAATGAGGGTTTTAGTGGGTATATATCTATATGCACATAGTAAAATACATGATGAAGGTTATAGAGGAGATACTCATAGTAAAATATATCTAAGAAATAATAGAAAAGAAGATATAGTAATAGAACATATCAATGAAAGAACAGAAGAAGAGATATAGGAATAGAAGAAAGGTATAGGAGATATAGGAGAGCAATAGGACAGGGGACGGAAGGCACTCTAGTGCACTTGTACTCACCCCTTACTGACCTCTTAGGAATCTGGATAGGTCAACCGTAGATAATCTAAGGGTAAAGTGTTAGGGGTTTGGGGATGACACTATGGAGTCCGGTAATGAGTTCCACGCTTCGACAACTCAGTTACTGAAGTCATATGTTTTACAGTCAAGTTTGGAGCGGTTAATATTAAGTTTAAATCTGTTGTGTGCTCTTGTGTTGTTGTGGTTGAAGCTGAAGTCGTCGCCGACAGGCAGGACATTGCAGTATATGATCTTGTGGGCAATACTTAGATCTTGTTTAAGGCGTCTTAGTTCTAAACTTTCTAGGCCCAGGATTGAAAGTCTAGTCTCGTAAGGCATTCTATTTCGAGTGGAGGAGTGGTCACCTCCTGGAACTCATTATCTGACCCCCAACCCCAAAATTTTCAACCTTACATTATCTACAATTGACCTCTCCCCTTTTCTAAGAGGTCTGTAAGGGGTGTGCATAAGTGCACTTATGTGTCTAATGTCCCTGTCCTACTGTCTTATTATCCTTTCTATAACTGCGTTCTACTTATGTTATGTTATGTTATGTTAATATGTACTATAATACTATACTTGTTTGACAAATAAAAATAAATAAATAAACACACCCCTGATATATTTAGCTCAACCCATCCCCATGATATATTTATTTATTATTTTGAATTCTATGCCACCCAATCTTATTAGGACTCAGGGCGACTATATTCCCCCTTCATGCCCTCCATCAAAGATGAATGACAGCCTGCAGTTCCCTGGCAGCTGCACTCACATCTGGAATGCCCAAGCTCAAGGAAAGCTACCGTATTTTTTCTGAGTACAGTGATCCCTCGTTTTTCGCAGGGGATGCGTTCCAAGACCACCTGTGAAAAATGAATTTCCACGAAGTAGAGGAAATATATTTTTTAAATGTATTTAATGAGTATTTGGACTTTTAAAACCCGCCCTTTGCATTAAACAGTCATTCTATAATGTTTCTCAGCTGGAACTACATGTGATATCCTACCAGTTTCTTTAACAGAATACAGTAGTACTGTAGAAGAATTTTATGAATTTTTAATGGATTTAAAATTTTCAATGGATTTAATGGATTTAAGCCCCCTTCGAAAACCCATGAAGAGACGAATCCGCCAAAGATGAACCGTGAAGTAGCGAGGGATTACTGTATTTGAGTGGATCTTAGAGTCGGAAGGTAGCTTTTTTGAAACTTTGTTTTCAGCCCTAACGAGGTGCTAATTAATGATCTTCCCAGCTCTTACCCTGCAGGCTTTTTCATTGTTTCTCCCTCCAAAGAATGTTTTTCCAGCCCTGTCTTTGCAGGCTTTTTTTCATTGCCACTAGCTCCAAATAAGTTTTTTTTCCAGCCCTGACCAGGGGATAAAGTAATATGCTGAAAATGACCAGGCTAAGGACGCTAGCCAGATGAACATCTGGTAGACAGATTCCCCCCTCCCCTATTTTTCTCACCACAAACTAAGGTGTGTCTTGTACTCCCTAAAAATACGGTACTTCTGCTAATGTGCTAAGTTCCTCTCAGGTACAGAAATATAATGTTCCTGATTTAAAAAAACACCGCCCAAAATTGCTTCATAGAAACCGCAAAACATTTATCCTCCCCAGCAACATTTCAAAGGCCTTGAAAGATTTCACAAATGGGAAGGTTAGCAAGATAACCCTGATATCTTTTTGAAGAAGATGGATGACATTGAGGGCGAGGTTGCAAAAAATAAATAAACCCCAGGTGGTTTTGTGCAAAAACAAAATTGTTGTAACCAATGTTGGCAAGGTTCACCCCCACCAGAAGTGCCGATTAGGACCAGATTTTTAGAACTGGTATTTATTTTATTTATTTATTTTGTCCAATACACAATGAGGGTTTTAGTGGGTATATATCTATATACACATAGTAAAATACATGATGAAGGTTATAGAGGAGATACTCATAGTAAAATATAGAGTAGATTAGATTTATTGAATTTATATGCCGCCCCATTCCGCAAACTCGGGGCGACTCACAACAATAATAAAAAACAGTACATAATAACAAATACAATGCCCACCAATCTAATTACAATTTAAAATCAATAAATTCATAAAACAGTCCCAATATATATAAAAAACAGGCACACAGTCAATCAATCAAATGGCAAAACAACATGGGCAAGGGGGAGATATTTTAGTTCCCCCATGCCTGACGGCAGAGGTGGGTCTTAAGGAGTTTACGAAAGGCAGGGAGGGTGGGGGCAATCCTAATCTCAGGGGGGAGCTGGTTCCAGAGGGTTGGGGCCCCCACAGAGAAGGCTCTTCCCCTGGGTCCCGCCAGATGGCATTGTTTAGTCGACGGGACCCGAAGAAGGCCGACTCTGTGGGACCTAACCGGTCGCTGGGATTCGTGCGGCAGGAGGCGGTCCCGAAGATATTCTGGTCTGGTGCCATGAAGGGCTTTATAGGTCATAACCAACACTTTGAATTGTGACCGGAAACTGATCGGCAACCAATGCAGACTGCGGAGTGTTGGAGTAATATGGGCATACTTAGAGAAGCCCATAATTGTTCTCGCAGTGATCTGAAGTTTCTGAACACTTTTCAAAGGTAGCCCCATGTAGAGAATATATCTAAGAAAGAATAGAAAAGAAGATATAGTAATAGAACATATCAATGGAAGAATAGAAGAAGAGATATAGGAATAGAAGAAAGGAATGGGAGATATAGGAGAGCAATAGGACAGCGGATGGAAGGCACTCTAGTGCACTTGTACTCGCCCCTGACTGACCTCTTAGGAATCTGGATAGGTCAACCGTGGATAATCTAAGGGTAAAGTGTTGGGGGTTTGGGGATGATACTATGGCGCCACTCTCTGAACTGGCAGCGATGACCGGCGTTCCATGTTCCCAAATTGGTCCTCCGGTTACCGCCGATTGCAAAAAAACCCTCCCTCTGTGCATGTACAAAGGCTTCTGCACGTGTGCAAAGGTTCATTTCTGGGAAGTGACACGCAGGCGCAAAATGTGAACTTCTATCGCAATGCGAACCAATGGGGAAGGTAAGTAGAACACACTCCTGAGCCCAACATCAGCAAAAGCAAAGCAATAACTTCTGAGCCGAGAAGGTTATGTGAACCCAGCCACCAAAATGCTAAGATCCACCAATTCAAGAAAGTTTTCCCCGAGCTGAGCTCAGCTCTTTCTGACTTTAGGAACTTCTTTGTTCTTTTTTTTCTTGGCCAGGAAGCAAATGCAAAATTGTGGCTTGCAATGGACAAGCAGTGATTTTTGAATAGGAACTAGAATTGGGAATGTCAGCAAACTGAGATCCCTCATTGAGAACACTTCCACCTAAAATCTATATTTGGATTTTGAAAATTACTTTATTATTGTCATTGCACCTATATACACGATTGTTGTGGTTCAGCCTGAGGCTGCTCAGGGACCGGCTGTGTCTCTGCTGGATCCATGCCCGGAGGAGGATGACAGTGAAGAGGAGGGGGCTGAACAGTCGGATGGGGGAGAGGAAAATCAGGAATGGGATGAAGGAGAACAGCATGAGAGCCCGGGGGGGGGGGCTCTCCCCAGCCAGTAGTTTGGAGTCATTAGGTGATGAAGCTCAAGCCGTCATTGACATGCGACAGAGATGGTCAGATCAAAGAAAGGAGCAATTAAAGAAGTATTATCAGCACTGAATTAGGAACAGCTGGGTTTGGGTGTGGTCCTCCTTAGCAGGGTTTAAAAGGCAGGCAAGCCCTTGAAGCCAGGTGGAGTGTTATCAGTTTGGAGTTGCGTTATCCTGTCTTGTTTCTCGGCGTCTCTGTTCCTGGCTTGTGGCCCAGCAGCTTTGGAAGACCCGTGGCAGGTGTAGGTCTGCTATCTACAGCCTCGGCTTGGCAGCAAGAATTCTGTATTGCTGCATGGACTTTTGCCTTCGTGGATATATCTGAAGATACAGCATTTTCCTGTTTGTAAGGACATTTTCTGTTACCTGTGTTTTTCTTGAATTTTATAAAACTGCCTTTGCCCTTTACCAGTGTGTCTGGCTTCTCTTTTTGGGTTGGTATTGGCTTCTGGAGTGACCCAGACAGAACAACAATATACCCATACAACAAAATTCACATGATAGGAACATAGAAGACTGACGGCAGAAAAAGACCTCATGGTCCATCTAGTCTGCCCTTATACTATTTCCTATATTTTATTTTAGGATGGATATGTGTTTATCCCAGGCATATTTAAATTCAGTTACTGTGGATTTACCAACCATATCTTTGTTCCAAGGATCTACTACTCTTTCAGTAGAATAATATTTTATCATGTTGCCTTTGATCTTTCCCGCAACTAACTTCAGATTGTGTCCCCTTGTTCTTATGTTCACTTTCCTATTAAAAACACTTCCCTCCTGATTGATGATGCCCAAAGGCCAGACCAAAGATGATTATTATTATTATTATTATTATTATTATTATTATTATTATTATTATTATTATTATTTATTAGATTTGTATGCCGCCCCTCTCCACAGACTCATAACAACCCTCAAAATGTTGTGCTGCAACATTCTTTTTCACCAATTTCGAACCCACAAATATTTTCTAAAATAATATGGATTCTTTGGTTGTCAAGCATAGCAAATCCAGGCAGTACAAATGGATAGGAAGGGTTATTGCATGCTAACATTATCTCCAAGAATCTGAACTGCTAATGGTCAAAGTAAATAGGAGATAGATACGAGTCAATAGAATTCAAGGTGGGATGAATTTAAGATCTCTTGTGGTTATGAAGGGACTCAAGATTCATGACACATTCAGTGATGGGCTACCAAAAATTTTACTACCACACTGTGGGCGTGGCTTATGCATTTTATTTCAACATCTTTCAGCGCAAATTGGGTGCTCTGGAGATCCATTTTCGCTACCCCACTGATACGTGATGTGGTGTATATTATCACATAGATATGGTGTAAGAAAACGGGTGCAGTTCTCTGTTAAATGTTGTGATGTTCTAAAAAAATATTTGTTTGTTTTGTCAAGTACGTATTGGTGGTATACCAAGATGTAATATTTATATACATGAACATGATACTAGTAAAAGAGAAAAATTAGGAGAGGGGATGGAAGGCAAAACAATGAAAATAATTTTTTTTAAAAAGAAAGGAACATTCAGAAAATGTATTTTCACCATCAAGCCCAAACTAGGAAAGGAAGAATATAAAACTCCCTGTAATTTAACCCTGAAGGGAAAATCTCGACTAAGCCCTCCCATCCAGTCCCGGGGTTTTTAAAAAAGAGGGGATCAAGGTACCTCTACCCCCACCCACAACACATTTCTAAGGCCTTTGGCTCTTGGCGTTTGCAGCTGGAGACCCCCAGAGCCCAGAGGGTGGGCTGCGAGGTAGGTAGGCAAGCAGGCAGGAAAATGGCCTTGAGTCGGAGGTCTTCAAACTTGGCAACTTTAAGACTTGTGGACTTCAACTCCCAGAATTCTCCAGCCAGCTATTTTCGATCGATAGATGGACAGAAAGATATATAATGGATGGACGGACAGACAGACAGACAATGATGACTTCCACTTTGAGTGGAGCGACTGAAGTTCCACTAAATGTTGTATGTCATGTTTGTTTTTGAAAATTAATAAAATATTTTTTAAAAAAGGAAAGAAGGAAGAAAGGATAAGTAGAAGGAAA